>NW_024000469.1:0-2891 GCF_014805625.2 Glossina fuscipes
AAATAGCGAAATTCCAGATCGAAAGCATATACAATCTTATTAAACAGCCTTAAACACTCTTAAACAGTCTTAAACAGTTGTAAACACTTTGAAAAAATAGCGAAATTCCAGATCGAAAGCATGTAAAATCTTTTTAAACAGTCTTAAACAGTTGTAAACACTTTGAAAAAATAGCGAAATTCCAGATCGAAAGAAAATACAATCTTATTAAACACTCTTAAACAATCTTAAACAGTCTTAAACAGTTGTAAACGCTTTGAAAAAACAACGAAATTCCAGATCGAAAGCATGTAAATTCTTATTAAACAGTTGTAACGGCCGCGAACAAACCTTGGGTAGGGTGTCTGTCGGTCTGTGTCAACCGCAAGCGGAGCAATAACGGCATGCCGTTAGACAAAATCATGCAATTTTGTGGTACCGCTAGTAAATCGCATGATCTTGCGGTATATGTGTTTATTATTTTATTTTCTTTTTTCTTTTCTAATCTCCGTATTCGCAAGTACAGTCAGGATCGTATGATTTTGCGGTACCATTGCTTGCTTTTGCAAGTACAGTCAAAATCGTATGATTTTGCGGTACTCTTGCTTGCTTTTGCGAGTACAGTCAAAATCGTATGATTTTGCGGTACTCCTTTTTTTTTCCTTTTGCTCTTGCAAGCATAGGCAAAATCGTATGATTTTGCGGGATCTATGCTTGCTCTTGTGAGAGTAACGGCAAGCCGTTATAGAGAGAGAGCAACAGGAAGAAGAAGAGGGAAATGAAATGAAAAGGAGAAGTCTGTCTGCGTTTCAAAAATTAAAGTCAGAGGATAGAATTCTGAGTTGAAGTCAGTCGGAGTCAGGCACTCGCTGAGTGCAGTTCTTGTCGCGCTTTATCCATTAACAGTCAGATGTTAGACTTCAGTGTGAACGGTCGATTTTCTAGTGGGCAAAAGTGTATAAATCGCAAAAGAAAAACTAGAGTAAAATAAGTAAACAAGTGTTCCTTAAGAAAATTGCAAAGATTTTGCACTTTTAAATTTATTCTGCACCAAAGAAAGTTTTGATTAATTATAAGGAGAAAACGTCATCGAAAACAAAAACAGAACGAAAACGACACATTTTGTTAAGGGCCACAAAAAAAAGGGGAAGGCTTTAAGGAAATATACGTATCACCCCGCAGCAAATAAAGTCGGAGTTAGGCACTCGCTGAGTGCGGTTCTTGTCGTTTTTTTATCCAGTGGTAGTCTTTGTTTACTGGCATAAAAGAAAAGAAAATAATGTAAATATCATATTTGTTAAAACAAATAAAAGGATAATGATCCATTTTTTTTTGCGAACTTTAAGAAAATCATGTGTCAACATTTTTCGGACATTTCGCGTAAAATATTTTTCCGGATATTGCCAGAAGATAATATTAAAATTAAAAGCAAACGAAAATTATAACAAAATACAATAATTTTGATTAACATTATAAAAGAGGCCATTCTAATTATTGAAAAGAAAAAAAAAGAGGACTGATAATGAAGGGCTTGTTGATTGACACGGTCTTAATATCACATAGGTGTTGGCATAATTCTTCGATTTAATTAAAATAACTAAATGATTCATTTTTGCCTCAGTTCGCGCTTATTGTGGAAGAAAATTATCGAAAAGCAAAGAACAGCATATGTAGAACGTTATTTTTTTCATATAGAACGGGTACAGCCGTCGCATATAAAGTTACTTAGAGATGCTTATCGCGAGAGCCTGTGCAAATAATACACGTAAACCCACGTGATGCCGGGAATAAAAAAAAAAAAAAAAACCCTTAACACACAATGAACACTTACACATATAATTGATTAATTAGAATCCATTTATTATTGTTAACAAAAAAATTTATAGTTAATAAGCCAGTGAAGCAGCATAAGATATTTGGAAAAAAAAAAAAAAGGAATAATAAATATATGAATGAATGCGAAAAACAAAAAAAGGGCTTTTAATTGGTTTATTACAACAAAGTCCTGAAGATTTATCGCCGCTTTTATGTGCATGGATGCAGAGAAGTGACTCCATGAACTACTATGCATAAATTTATTCGGCAGCCAGTGAAGCAGTCACCATCACCTTGTTACACCACCAGCAACGAATCAGAGGGAAGTAATAAAATTGAAGGCAGAAGCAACAACAACAGCAACAACTTATCGGGAGCACTAGGATAGCTGCAGCCGACAGTGAAAGCAGTGATATTCACCAAGTAAACGAACACTACCACCTTGCTTGTACTGTAAGTTATGTTATCTTTTCCTTTAAGCTATCCGATTTTGTTGTTACCCATGTGTGGCTAAGCGTGCGCTGCCACCGCTGTGGCTGAGGTGTAGGGGCGTGCACATGGTGGCCATGTAGGGCCGACGCTAGACGATGACCGACTGACCCACTGGCGACAGACGCACAGCCGGAAACTGACCAGACCTTTTCGTTCATTTAGTTTGTTTTTTTTATTATTTCATTCATTTTATTTTATTTTTATTTTATTTATTTTTTTTTTCTTTGTCTAAAGAAAAATTTTCAAATCCTCGGCGGCGAGGAAAAGAAAAAATTCAAGAGTTTCATGACACAGTCTTAAACACTCTTAAACAATCTTAAACAGGTGTAAACAGTTGTAAACACTTTGAAAAAGTAGCGAAATTCTAGATCGAAAGCAAGTAAAATCTTTTTAAACAGTCTTAAACAGTTGTAAACACTTTGAAAAAATAACGAAATTCCAGATCGAAAGCATATAAAATCTTTTTAAACAGCCTTAAACACTCTTAAACAGTCTTAAACAGTTGTAAACACTTTCAAAAAATAGCGAAATTCCAAATCGAAAGCACATACAATCTTATTAAACAGTCTTAAACAGTTGTAAACACTTTGAAAAAATAACGAAAT
>NW_024000470.1:0-2490 GCF_014805625.2 Glossina fuscipes
AGAAGACTTCTTCAGGATCCATTGGTGAGTTGCAATTGTATGACCAAGGCGAATTCTCGAGAATGTTTGGATCTTGGTTTTCTCAACGTTTGTTGGATATAAAGGTGGAGTTAATTGAGGGTTAATAAAAGAGTAGTGTTGATGATGGTGTTGTAAATTTCCTTCTGTAATTTTCTCTTTAACTTTTCTTCCAATGTAACTTTGAAGATCCAACTTTTCCATGACATCATGCATAATTAGAGGAGCAGAAGCAGCATACTTTGCCGCTAAATCCGCCTGCTCATTTCCCAGTAAACCGCTGTGACTTGGTACCCATAACATTTTAATTTTTCCGTCGGGTGTAGTAATTATATTCCTTAATTTGTTGATGGTGCTCCATCTCGAAGTCGAAGGATTCCGAACAGCTTGTAATACAGACAAACTGTCGGTAACAATAGCGGTTTTGAGTTTGTTTTTATGGGCAAGGTTGGCAGCGTGAAGGATAGCTCTGGCTTCCGTTGTGAAAGTTGAAGTACTTTCGTGAAATATGTGGTTGAGAAGAACCCGTCCTGTAGCATCTACCACCGCACAAGCAGGAGGCAGACCAGGAGATTTTGAGCCGTCTGTGTACAAAAGATTCCAACCAGTACTGTCCAATACTTGGGTTTTTTCAGCTATTAGATTCCTGAAGACGTAATTTGGAGTATCTTCTTTCTTGTGCATAGACAGTCCGAAAAGCATAACAACTTGCTCTGACGGCTTGGTGATAGATCGGTTTAAGGATGTTGATATTAGATTTGCAACTATTGCCATAAATTATCAAAGCATAGTCAATCTTGCTTAACACAAGCATTTTGGTAAGATAAGCGATAGTGTTAATATGCGCATGGCTTCTCCAAGCAACGTACTGTATGAAATTTACCCTTGTTAAAAGGGAGTTTTTTAACCGAAGACAGTGTGCTTTCCAACGATAACTGTTGGAAAACGTGAGCCCGAGAACATGGAGCGTCTGCACATTTAGTACTGGTAAGTCGTTAATATGCATCAGTAGGTTTCCTGCATCGCACATTTGTTTTCGACAAATGTGCATTTTTTTTGATTTTTGTATAGAAATTATAGCTCCTGACGAGTTTGCCCATGCGGAGATTTCTCGTCCAATAGATTCGAGGATGTTGATTGCTTTCGTGTTGTCTTTTTCTTTTGTAAAAATGTATACATCGTCCGCGTAGAGACAATGTTCCACTCTTGGTACACGGCAAAGAATTTTGCTAATTTCGTTGAAAGCGATCTGGAAAAGCGTGACAGAGAGAGGAGATCCTTGCGGAATGCCATTCTTTAGCGGAAAGGAATCAGAAAGATGATTGTTGATTCTAACTTTGAACCGCCGAAGTAACATGAATGATTTGATGTAGTTGAAGAATTTGGGTCCAACATTCCATGATTTCAAGAGTCTTAAGATAACATGAAGACCAACTCTGTCAAATGCTTTTTCGAAATCAATTGAGAGAATTGTTACGTGATTTCGTTCGGAAATTGCTTTGCTTGTGAAATAATCAATATCTACCCCGCTTGAAACCAACTTGTTGCTTTGTTATCAGGTTCTTGGACTCAAGAAACCAAGATAATCTAGATGCCATAATCTTCTCTAATACCTTAGAGAGGCAAGGTAAAAGAGAAATTGGGCGATAATCTGATGCGATGGAGACATTTTTTGACTTTGGAATTGGAACAATTGTTGCCAGTTTCCACATGTAGGGTAAATGGCCAGTCATAAATACCGTATTATAAAGGTCCAGTAATTTCTTTTTACTAGAGTTAGACATAGCACTGATCATTTGGTATGAGATGCGGTCTAGACCAGGTGTCTTCCCCTTCAAATTGGAGAGACAACTTCCAAGTTCTGAGGTAGATACGCAATTTTCCAGGAACATGCCACATCTATCGATATTATTTGGAGGAGATATTGGAGTCCTTTTATTTTCAATGAAAGCACTGGAGAAGTTGTTGTCAGAGGAGTATTCGCACCACACTTTTCCAAAGTAATTAGAAATCTCATCTGCGTCAGTTAAAGTTCCATTGGGAGTGCAGATGGCAGAAATTTCGTTCAGGTTTGAAGTCCCATTAAGTCTGTTGATTTTGTTCCAGACAACTTTCATTGATGTATTTCTGTGAATTCGTCTCGAGAAAAGTTCGAAACTAAGTGCCTTTGATTTCCGTAATTCCTTCCTGAATAGAGCATTGGCCTTTTTGTATAATAACAAGTGATTCTGATCAGGACATCTCTTAAAACGGTGCCATAGATCCATTTTATTTTTCCTCAAAAACGAAAGCGTGTTGTTCCACCAAGGAACCCTAGCTCGTTTAAAAGAGGTGTTGGATTGAGGAATACAAAGATGAGCAGCCGTGCGAATCGCTTTAGACATAATAGCAGCATCATGGTTGCAGTTTCCGTTAAATGGCTTTGAATTCAAAAATGACTCTACCTGTTTGGAGTAATTGATCCAATCCGCT
>NW_024000471.1:0-7291 GCF_014805625.2 Glossina fuscipes
ACAATCGTTGCCAATTTGCCTCAAGAATTATTATTAATGGGCCACAAAAAAATCGGTATCAATGCCTACACCTGCCTTAACAAAAGATTGCACAAATTTACTCAAGTTATATATTGCTATGGTACTGATGTAGTTTGATTCGTACATGTTTTTAAGTCAAAATTTTATAAAAACTTACTCACTGTAACCAGCACAAACTACCAATGTAATGGCAATACAATGTTGGTCAAACGCATGATCCACTTTGTTGTCGATAAAGTCTGAAGAGTGGTTGTGTTCATTGTCTGCTAACTTTTCGAGAGTCGATGTCGTTGATGAAAAACAGGCACAACAATAACGACACCGACAACAATAGCAACAAGCAATAATAGATTTATTAACGAGAGGTTTTTTAATACCTACGCTTTTGCCATATCTTCCGCTGTTTGTTGGTGACATGGCGTTAACCGAAAGTTTGAATAAAGCTCTCACTTCAGCAACAACGAAAACTTCTATCAACGTCGTCACAGACACAGCCTTAATGCTGGATGCGTTCAAAAATAATTTATGTGAGGGGCTTTTACATACAAACAGTTTACTGGTGAGTGTTGCGAGCGAGCAACACTCAAGAGTACTATAGTGCAAATAGGCAATTACGGCTATATGCCCCGTCATGTTTATGAGCTTTATATTTCGTTATCCGTAGTATTTACGTACGTACTTATTATTATTATTATTATTATTTTAATTTTAGACTAATGAAATGAATTCTTAGACTAAAAAAAAACATTGAGCACTAGAAACACAGGCTATCGGCTCTAATTTAAATGAATGGATATTAGATAATAAGCTTAGTAGTATTAATAAAGTAAAATATTGAATTGATATTCTGTTCTGAAGTTGATTGTAGAATGTTCAAAGGGTTAATCGTTCCAAATGCTTTCCTTCTAGCGGAGGAAAAGTTGAGGCAGTCGCAGAGAATGTGCTTTATAGTAAGAGTTTGTCCACAACAGCAGATTGGGGAAGACGACTTCTTCAGGATCCATTGGTGAGTTGCAATTGTATGACCAAGGCGAATTCTCGAAAATGTTTGGATCTTGGTTTTCTCAACGTTTGTTGGATATAAAGGTGGAGTTAATTGCGGGTTAATAAAAGAGTAGTGTTGATGATGGTATTGTAAATTTCCTTCTGCAATTTTCTCTTTAACTTTTCTTCCAATGTATCTTTGAAGATCCAACTTTTCCATGACATCATCCATAATTAGAGGAGCAGAAGCAGCATACTTTGCCGCTCGATCAGCCTGCTCATTTCCCAGTAAACCGATGTGACTTGGTACCCATAACATTTTAATTTTTCCGTCGGGTGTAGTAATTATATTCCTTAATTTGTTGATGGTGCTCCATCTCGAAGTCGAAGGGTTCCGGGTAGCTAGTAATATAGACAAACTGTCAGTAACAATGACGGTTTTGAGTTTGTTTTTATGGGCAAGGTTGGCAGCGTGAAGGACAGCTCTGGCTTCGGTTATGAAAGTTGAAGTGCTTTCGTGAAATATGTGGTTGAGAAGAACCCGTCCTGTAGCATCTACCACCGCACAAGCAGGAGGCAGACCAGGAGATTTTGAGCCGTCTGTGTACAAAAGATTCCAACCAGTATTGTCCAATACTTGGGTTTTCTCAGCTATTAGATTCCTGAAGACGTAATTTGGAGTATCTTCTTTCTTGTGCATAGACAGTGAGATGTCAAAAGAGCAGTCTTTCAAAATCCAGGGAGGTTTAACACCAAAAGAGCGGGAAATTTTTAAGGGAATGTTCAATTCCTCTGCGATGCACAAACAATGGTCAATTGCAGATGGTGACTTTGGAATTTTCTTTGCAATAATAATCTTTCTTACGTCATCACCGAGAATGGATTTGTTTGAATTAAGAAGCTTGGGGACTATTTTAGCTTTTAACTCATACAGTCTATTTTCTAAAGTTGGGAGACCAGTTTCAATTATAATATTATTTATGGGCGTCGTCCGAAAAGCATAACAACTTGCTCTAACGGCTTCGTGATAGACCGGTTTAAGGATGTTGATATTACATTTGCAGCTATTGCCATAAATTATGAAAGCATAGTCAATCTTGCTTAACACAAGCATTTTAGTAAGATAAACAATAGTGTTAATACGCGCATGGCTTCTCCAAGCAACGTACTGTATGAAATTCACCCTTGTTAAAAGAGAGTTTTTTAACCGAAAACAGTGTGCTTTCCAACGATAATTCTTGGAAAACGTGAGCCCGAGAACATGGAGCGTCTGCATGTTTAGTACTGGTAAGTCATTAATATGCATCAGTAAATTTCCTGCATCGCACGTTTGTTTTCGACAAATGTGCATTTTTTTTGATTTTTTTATAGAAATTTTAGCCCCTGACGAGTTTGCCCATGTGGAGATCTCACATGCAATAGATTCGAGGATGTTGATTGCTTTCGTGTTGTCTTTTTCTTTTGTAAAAATGTATACATCGTCCGAGTAGAGACAATGTTCCACTGTTGGTACACGGCAAAGAATTTCGCTAATTTCGTTGAAAGCGACCTGGAAAAGCGTGACAGAGAGAGGAGATCATGAATGATTTGATGTAGTTGAAGAGTCCAACATTCCACGATTTCAAGAGTCTTAAGATAACATGAAGACCAACTCTGTCAAAAGCTTTTTCGAAATCAATTGAGAGAATTGTTACGTGATTTCGTTCGGAAATTGCTTTGCTTGTGAAATAATCAATATGTAACAGAGCGTCGATGCATCCTCTACCCCGCTTGAAACCAACTTGTTGCTTTGTTATCAGGTTCTTGGCTTCAAGAAACCAAGATAATCTAGATGCCATAATCTTCTCTAAAACCTTAGAGAGGCAAGATAAAAGAGAAATTGGGCGATAATCAGATGCGATGGAGACATTTTTTGACTTTGGAATTGGAAAAACTGTTGCCATTTTCGACATGTAGGGTAAATGGCCAGTCATAAACACCGTATTATATAGGTCCAGTAATTTCTTTTTACTAGACTTAGACATAGCACTGATCATTTGGTATGAGATGCGGTCTAGACCAGGTGTCTTCCCCTTCAAATTGGAGAGACAACTTCCAAGTTCTGAGGTAGATACGCTATTTTCCAGGAACATGGCACATCTATCGATATTATTTGAAGGAGATATTGGAGTCCTTTTATTTTCAATGAAAGCACTGGAGAACTTGCTGTCAGAGGAGTATTCGCACCACACTTTTCCAAAGTAATTAGAAATCTCATCTGCGTCAGTTAAAGTTCCATTGGGAGTGCAGATGGCAGAAATTTCGTTCAGGTTTGAAGTCCCATTAAGTCTGTTGATTTTGTTCCAGACAACTTTCATTGATGTATTTCTGTGAATTCGTCTCGAGAAAAGTTCGAAACTAAGTGCCTTTGATTTCCGTAATTCCTTCCTGAATAGAGCATTGGCCTTTTTGTATAATAACAAGTGATTTTGATCAGGACATCTCTTAAAGCGGTGCCATAGATCCATTTTATTTTTCCTCAAAAATGAAACCGTGTTGTTCCACCAAGGAACCCTAGCTCGTTTAAAAGAGGTGTTGGATTGAGGAATAGAAAGATGAGCAGCCGTGCGAATCGCTTTAGACATAATAGCAGCATCATGGTTGCAGTTTCCGTTAAATGGCTTTGAGTTCAAAAATGACTCCACCTGTTTGGAGTAATTGATCCAATCCGCTTTATCTAGGAGGAATTTGGCCTGTTTTGCTGGAGTAGCAGAGGGCGTTGAAAGTTTAAGATCGATTATGATTGGAAAGTGATCACTATTATGTAGATCATCAGGAATAGACCAGGACACCAAAGGAAGAAGTGATGGAGAGCAACATGTTAAATCAATATGTGAAAAAGTATGATGAGTTGAGAAGTGCGTTGGTTTTCCATCATTTAAAACGCAAAGGTTGCTTTGAAAAAAGGCCTTTTCTAAAACAGTACCGCGAGTGTTGTTCACTGTTGAGCCCCAGATGGTATTCCAGCTGTTGAAATCGCCGCATATAATTAATGGGGGGGAAAGTACGGAGAATAAACTGTAGAGTTCTTGCTGAGAAAACGATTGCGAGGTGGAATATAGAGCGAAAGCACTGTAAATTTTATATTTAACATTATTTGTATCGCTACGGCTTGTATATTTGAGCTTAAATTTATGCGTTTGTGAGGTATACTTGATTTTATAAAAATACCTACTCCTTGTTTGGAATATGAGTTTTGATCAACATTCGTGAAGTATCCAGTATATGATTAATAGGAATAGGATTAAAAGAGCTTCTACAATGGGTTTCTTGAAGCGATAAAAAGGTTGGATTAAAATCATTTATGAGTGTACGGAGTTCATCAAAATTATTAATATGTCCCTTAATGTTCCATTGTAGAATTTTAAAAACTTTATTTAATTGTAATGACATGTAAGCAGAGTGGAGGGAGGGTTAAGTTGACATGTCAGCGTCTGCGTCGAGAAGGTTACTAAGGAATTTTTCGTGAATGATTTATTCTTACCAGCAAAATAATCTGTAGTTAGGTGATTTGGTACATTTGAAGCGCAACGGGTTGGCGCACGTGAATAATTTGAAATTGAAGGTTGATTGAGGGATGAAAGAATGGATTCATTAACACTTGTGATTTGTTGAGTAAAGTTGAGAGCTGGAGATTCTGGAGAATTTGGTATATTAGATTTTAGCAAATGTGTTGTTGTTTTAATTTTTTCAATATTTGCAGTTGCTTTGGTTTTCGAAGGTTGATTAATGGATGAAAGAATGGATTCATTACCACTTGTGATATGTTGAGTAAAGTTGAGAGCTGGAGATTCTGGAGAATTTGGTATATTAGATTTTAGCATATATGTTGTTGTTTGGATTTTTTCAATATTTGCAGTTGCTTTGGTTTTTTCAATATTATCTTTGGCAAGTGATGTAACTGGTTTCGCAATATAATTTTTGGTTAATGGTGGAACAGGTTTTCCATTGGAAGCAGTTGCAGTTAAAGTCTTACTAGGCTCGATTTGCGAGGCAACAGCAGCATAGGTATTACTTTTGCCAATTTCATGGGCTACAGATCGATTTCTTTCCCGGTATGTGCGTCGCGCTTCGCCCATGCTACAGTAATTTTCTGTTTTGATTTTTAATATTTCACGCATCTATACAAAACGTGGGCATTGTTTGTCTAACGCTGAGTGTTGATCATTGCAATTTATGCAGAAACTACGGGTACAGCTTTCAGTATGTGGAGGATGACCACAGTTAGCACAAGATGCAGCATTAGTGCATCTTTTTGCCGTATGACCCAGTCGTTGGCAATTTTTACACCTCATAGGATTTGGGATGTATAGTTCTACTTTACATTTATACCACGCCACATCAACTGTTCGCGGTAATCGATAGCGATCAAAAGTTAAAATAATCCTTCCTGTAGGAGGGCGTGTTTTTCCGTCATCATTCAGTTTGGTTAATTTATATGCTTCAGTCACTCCTTGAATGCCCATTTCGCGAACAATTTCATCTTCCGGCACATGCTTTAAGCAAGGGGCATAAATTACGCCTCGAACCGAGTTAAGTTTCTCATGTAGATTAGCTGAAATAGCACATAGATTAGCTAAAGAATTGGCCTTTATTAGTTTTTCGGTTGCGCGCGGGTTCCCAGCGAGGACCAGTAAATTCCCATCGCGTAGAATCGAGATCGAGTCGATGTATGTTGTAATGCTATCTAGAGCTTTTTTTATAGCAAAAGGGCTAATTTGGGAAATTGTTATTCGAGCATCGGTTGAAGAAATAACAATATATTTTTTATCAATAGGGATTATATCGCTGATCGGCAACACCGGAAAATCTGATTTTTTACTTTTTTTTCTTTGGGGGGATGTATCACTTAATAGATAAAATCTATTCGGGTTTTTGTCTGGCGGCCCCGGGGCCATTATGCCTTATTGTTGTCTAATTATTATTATTTTTGAAATAACCACTCACTTGAAAAGGTTTGGGAACTGTGCAAGAAGGTTGGGAACTACTAAAGAAAAGTGTCAAATGTTTTCAATTTTTTTTTTTTTTTTTGATTTATATTTTTTATTATATATAGACGAAACAAGAGCACATACGCGATATCCGCGTTAACCAGTTTTAGCAATAGCACTGAAAAGACAGAAGTTAAATACACAAAAACACCGAAAACACCGAAACAATTGAAAAAACGCAGACGAATAGAAAACACGCACTACACTGAACACAAGTCGACTCGTCTATGCCATTCGAGATAGTGATATAAATATTATATATAAATTTTATACATGCTAAGAGCAGAAGATAGCTTTATAGAGTTCAGCTATAAAGTGCGTGAAAAACGATACAATCCGGTCTTATTACAGCGTATACGATCATTATACGAATACGTATATACGCAATAAGTGCAGTATTTTATCTGAAAATTTTACGAAATTTTACGCAAGAGTTTTCAACACAAAAATATTATACTTGTTATAAATGCAACGCGATGGCACAATATTGCTTTATGTTCCTGCTATGCATTAACATTGATATAAATATTAACTGCGGCAACAGTTTTGAAGAGCTTAATAACAACTTAAAGCGTGAAAACACCTATAAGTGGCTACCACGAAATCTAAATTGACTTGGTTTACTTTCGGTAAACTTAATTGTAGTTCAAGGAACTTCCGCACAACGCATTATCATCAAGCAAAGATATACCTTTCCAATCCAAGCTTAATTGGCTAATTTATACATCATTTTACTTATGTGGACTAATTTCCATCATAAAATACTAAAAATACTTGTTGTCGTACGAATATTTTATTCATATGGGAGAAGGCTTAAACAACAGCCTCACGCAATCCAAATTTTCCACAAGTGTTTAGTGCTGTTTCTATTTTCTTCCGATTTATTTCGAAGTATAGTAAAAGTTAAATACTTTTTTAAATATTAACTTGTTTTAAGAGGACCGTCGTAAGGCGTCGTCCTAAAAACTGTCGTATCCGTTCTCTTCCAAACATCGTTCTTCTTTCAGTTAGAACAGGTGCATGTGCCAAATTTCATTAAAACTACCTGTAGTTCTCATTGTTTTCCGACAGTCGCCGCAAATTTTACTATAGGCTACTAAATAAAACTGCGAACTTTCCATTTAAATGCACTTTTTGTACGCACACATATTTAGGATCTTTGAATCGACTTCGCGGCCGACCTTTACGCCATAAATTGCCGTAAGCTGATTTTTTTTGACTAATTCGAAGGACAGCGCTGTGGAATGGTGTACCGA
>NW_024000472.1:0-1719 GCF_014805625.2 Glossina fuscipes
CTCTAATTATGGATGATGTCATGGAAAAGTTGGATCTTCAAATATACATTGGAAGAAAAGTTAAAGAGAAAATTGCAGAAGGAAATTTACAATACCATCATCAACACTACTCTTGCATTAACCCTCAATTAACTCCACCTCTATATCCAACAAATGTTGAGAAAACCAAGATCCAAACATTTTCGAGAATTCGCCTTGGTCATACAATTGCAACTCACCAATGGATCCTAAAGAAGTCTTCTTCCCCAATCTGCAGTTATGGACAAACTCTTACTATAAAGCACAATCTCTGCGACTGCCTCAACTTTTCCTTGGCTAGAAGTATTGCATTTGGAACGATTAACCCTTTGAACATTCTACAATCAGCTTCAGAACAGAATATCAATTCTATACATTACTTTATTAATACTACTAAGCTCATTATCTAATGTACATTTTATTATTCTTTTTTATAATTAGAGCCGATAGCCTGTGTTGCTAGTGCTCAATGTCTTTTTTTAGTCTAAGAATTCATTTCATTAGTCTAAAATTAAAATAATAATAATAATAATATTATTATATATATAAGAAATTTTGATAAAATACCTCACACTATGTAGCAGAACGATAGCCCACAAACATAAAAAAGAAGCATGCTCAGCTGGCAGCAACTGCCAGCGGAGGTTTGTAAAAAAATTGAGCGTGCAGTTTCTGTGGAGACAGCGAAGCGAAAGCTGTACGCTGTCAGGTATCAATTGAAGAGCCTTGATCATAGGACGAGCACCCGTCGCACATCAATGTGAATGTTCGGGTGGTTGATGGACAATTGGGATCAATTGGGAACAATTATGACAACTATTAACAACTTCTACACACGGAGGTTGCAAGCGGCGATAAATGTGAAGCATTCCGAAGGCGAATTGGAAAGGGCGCAAAGAACAAAGGTGCACATCGCATTCCACGAAATGTATCAAGTTTTCTATGAGGTTACGCAGCGACATATGGTAGACGCAAACAACGATTCACGCATCCAGGCAACGGTAGCATCGCGGCTTGAATTCTTCAGGGCAGACGTAGCATAACGTTGACATAAAGGATTTAAGGAGTATACAGTCAGCAACTTTTCAAATAAGTGAAATTCCAAACGGGTCCAGTTGGACGTACATCGGGACTATGGGATCTTCATTCTATGAAGATAGGAAAGCAGCTAGCACGCCAAGTGTGCCTATTTATTTTTGTTTTTAATTTATTTTTAATTTATTTCAAATTAAAAAGTAACCATACGCCTCCGTCCACCATAATGAAACATTCGCTGTGTACCAAACGCAAATTTGTGTTTATCCTTATTGTTATTTATAATTAATTCCTTATCTTTATTATTATTTATAATTAATTCTTTTTTTTTTTATTTTATTTTAGGTTACAAACAAGCATACGTCTCCGCTCATCGGTTCAGCAGAATGCGATATTTCTGTAGGTCAATGGGAAGTTTGTGTTTATCACTTACAAAAAATTCGGTAATCACTAAATTATACAAATCATCACTAACGAACACACCACTCATCAAACAACCCAACGTCTGACACAACACAATAGATAGGCGATATAAATTGTTCCTGTTTGTTTGGTAGTTTGTTTGTTTAGTTTTGTCAAAGCCTAAGTTTTGCCAACTCATATCTCACCATGTCAACGGTTACTACCATGTTTAATTCTTTACTTAGTATGTCAACTATCTCTTTG
>NW_024000473.1:0-1299 GCF_014805625.2 Glossina fuscipes
CGCAGAGTTTGGTCACAATTTCTGCGCAAGCTTATTTTAATTAGCGCTAATGCTGCGCTTTAAATGCTGTGAAAAACAACTTTTCTATGCAAGAAATTTCTTAAATGCTGATGGACCAAACAGTCCAACCAGGATGTCGAAGGAATTATCATGTTTGTAATTAATAAATTTTTATATATCGTTATACGAAACTTGTTGTTTTAGTCCTAAGTATACTATATCTACCTTTTACCTTATTCAAATAGTATTTAAGATGGTAAGATGATTAAGCATCTAGTTTTATTGGCTCTTTCACATATAATTTTTTTATATATATATAAAGCCTTATATGAACTTCAATCGTTCGAAATTCTATAAATATATTTCACCAGTATGAGTGCAATTAAATATTTTAAATCATGAGAGGAAAGTAGGCTGTTGGGATGTTCGGACCCACCTTCAGGTTTCCCGAAAAACTTTTCTATGAGCTTAAGAGAGACCAATAGGGAGGATGGGTGAAGAATATGCCCAGGGGCAAATCCGCGGTTGGTTAATTAGGGTTTCGTCCGTCTGGTATTCGGTAAGGGGCAAGGGCGTATAACCGTCGTACCAGTGTCCGTGAGCACTTTGTAGAACCCTTCCCATAGCTCAACTATGGCACGTACGCTTACCTCATAGGCCTCCATTCTTCTTTAAATGGCACGACAACTTTGCCCGAAATTTTCTGTAGATAACAGCTTTACACTTTGGAGGACTTTGGAAGACAAATTTGATTTATTGTTATACATAGAAAGTGGCGAACAACATGAGGCACATCTCAAATCAATTTTATTTATTTTTTTTCACAATTCCATATTCAACATACATACATTTTTGTTAATTGTATACTATGAGACGTTGCTTCAAAACTATAACATCTCTAGTTAAATTGATTATGCGAATACATGTTTAGTTTTGTATGAATAATTTTTGAGTTCGTTTATGCACAACTGCGTTGTCTTTTATTTTGGGTGTGGACCCATGAGTTCGAAGACTGAATAAATACAGCTTGGAATTGTTGATCTTTGACATATTGTCATTATCAAATCACTCGGCTTATATGTGTGTCAAATCAAAAATTTATGAAATAGGATAGTATTCGACATCGGTGGACTTATAGCTTTGGAAATATGGCTCAGTAGTTGTGAGTAAGACTCAAGTTTATGCGCATCCGCGAAAAGAATCATAATATCGGATGGACGTTATTTTCTTTTTTTTCAGTCAAGCTATGCTGCATCGATCTCAACAAGTGGTAATCAAAAGTCGCCATGTCTGTTAAAT
>NW_024000474.1:0-1431 GCF_014805625.2 Glossina fuscipes
CGTGCGCACTAAGTAAACAGCTAGAATGCAATTCGAATTCAAATTTTTTGTACGATTGGAGTACTACAGTTTTGAAAAATGAATATAGGTGACCTAAACGATGTTGCTCCTGTTTCAATTCCCAATTTAGTTATTTCTGAAAATGACGTTTAAAGCGACGTAAGCGCTCTAAAATGCACTTGTGCGCCTGGACTTGATGGAATTCTATCATGTGTACTTAAACCTTGCGCTGTCGAGTAATTTGGCATTATCTCGAAGATCTTTAACCAGAAATGAGGTGTTTTCCCTCTGTGTTGGAAGAGTACTTTCCTATTCACAAAAGTGGAAGTAGACAACTCGTTGAGAACTACAGGGGCACAGCCAAGTTGAGGTTTTGCCTAAGCTGTTCGAGCGAATTATGACTCAGCATTTGGCCTTTATCATTAATTCGTATATTTCTCCACACCAGCATGGCGTTCGGAAAGGAAGATCTACGGTCACCAATTTGTTAAACTTTACTTGTCAAGTTTTCAATCTTTTTCTAATGACTCTCTCACTGCTGTAATATATACTGATTCAAGCAAAGCATTTGATTTAGTTAACCATAACTTACTTATCTTTAAACTCCTAGTCTCAGGCTTCCCTTTGTATTTAGTAAAATGGATAAACTTTTATCTGCACAATAGATCATTCAGGGTTTTGTTTAACGTCATCACTTCGGATGAATTAACTGTGACGCCTGGCGTACCTCAAGGCAGCCACTTAGGTCCCATTTTATTTAGTTTATACATTAATGATTTGCCCTCTGTGATTAAATCTAGCGAGATTTTAATGTACGCTGACGATGTGAAACCTTTTTCTTCTTTCTCCGTAGAATAGCAATCACATTACCTTCAAAGTGACTTGAATGATTTGGTTGCATGGTGCTCTTTGAATCTTCTCAAACTTAATTTAAATAATTATAATAAGCTTTCTTTCTCAAGAGGGAAGTCATTCATTACTCAGTATTTTATTGATTCCTACAAGTTGGACGACGTCGATTCGTTCAACGATTTAGGCGTTCTATTTGACTATAGGTTACATTTTAACTTGCATATTGAGCTCTCGTTAAGCAAAACTTGATCCGCGCTTGGTTTTATAAAGAGGTGGTCCAAAGAGCTTGATGATCCTTACATTACTAAAAGGTTGTACATGTGTTTGGTTAGACCCACACTCAAGTATGCCTCAGTTGTGTCTCCTTCATATAGGTGCTATGTAGATTCAATTGCATCTGTTCGAAAGCAGTTCTTGCCGTTTGCCCTTTGGAATTTGGGTTGGGACCCGATTGCCTCTCTTCCCCTCTATGGAAATAGGTTGCTTCTATTATCCTTACCTTCACTTGGGGAAAGTAGATTTGTTCTTGGGGTTTCCTTGTTAATCAAAGTAATAAATGGTACTGTTGACTCGCCCGCA
>NW_024000475.1:0-3630 GCF_014805625.2 Glossina fuscipes
TGAAGTATTTATTTTAAGCAGAGGAAGTAAGTTGAAGTGTCTGAGGATCTAACTTCTGGGGCTCCCAAATAAAACTATTAACCGAAGGAGAAAAAAGGTAGCGCAGGGAGCAGAATAGCCCAAGGCATAAAATCAGCCTTTTCGATAAGTTTCGATCGCCCGTAACGTTTCTGCGCGTGTACTTCATAATTGCACCCGCCCGTGGAGTGTGTAGTGGATAAAAATGTGAAATCCCCCCTCCCCCATCCCACTTTACTACTTTAATATAATAAATTGTTCCGATGCACAAATATGACTCTTGAAACATTTTTGAATATTACCTGCTTTATAACCATTTATTCGAACTTCAAAAATTAAAAAGCACAAAATGATGTACATCGTGCGTAAGTATTTAATGTAATTTAGGGTAAAGTAATTTTATTATTATTATTATCACTATAAATTATTATCACTATAATTTACCTTATTATTTTATTAATTTCTTCTGTCTATTTTTATTTACTCTAAAATTTCTTACTTTTAAATAAAATGATCGTGAGAGTATTTTTCCAATTGCTTTGCTTCTCCATAAGACTTTCCTCTTTGTAGTAAGAAAGATATATTCATAATACAATTTTGTTATTATTATATCTTTATACACATTGCGTTTAGAGTTCAACATAACCTAGAAAAACTGTATGAATTTATTAGTATATGAACTTGCATGTACATATATCTTTTGTGTAACATTTTAAGTGCCACAAAGGTCATAAATATTTTCCGATAGCATCGCTATAAAAATTTATTTAGTTGTTTAATAAGGTTGGTAGGGAATATAAGCTAAAGAATCATAAACAACCTCATAACAATGTTGACGATCCTATCAAATTAAGCTTAGCAACAATAAAAAATTAAACTTAAAACGCGAAAACGTTCTTCGTTAACGTTATTGTAAAGATTGCCGAAATTTAAAATTAAAGACATTGCAATGCCAAATTTATTGCTAAACTTCGCCCTTAATTCGGCTCGTCTTTATTTTCCCCCTGTAAACCTTTAAAGAGAATTAAATTATTAACTATATTCGCTTTAGTTTTTATTTTTAAAACAATTTCTTGGCATTACGTCATGATGGTAATGCATATTTCCAGGTTATCTTTTTGCTGGTCTTATCGCAAAAGTAGTCGAACAGAAGAAAATATAAAAAAATCTTCTCAATTATGTAAGTGAAAGATAAGAGTAGGAAAAAAATCAATGTCGACATTACAGGAAGTGGAATTTTTAAACTGAATTTTACGAAGGACTATAAAAGCTTTTCTTCAGGAGTTTTTTGTTGATGGACCTTCTGCAGAAATAAATAACAATTATAATTTATAGGAAACTTTAATCTTCGTTTTGAGTCTGTTCACCGAAATTTCACTTTATTGCGAACAGATTCACCATTTATAGACGATGACTGCATCATCTCAATCACAGTCTTTCTTAAACAAATAACCAATAAATAACTCCTTTCTTGAACACAAGGATAGATATATTTCTTTATTTTTTCCTTCGCACAATTTATTCGCCTTCTTAATGGTGACTTGCTTTTTATTTAACAGTTAAATATATATATGTGCGTATACATGTTTCCTTTTTTTGCTAGGATACTTTGGATACCTCTTGACAGGGTTATGAATAAAATAATTTTATGTACCAAACCCAGTTGCTTTGTCCTGAAGAAGTTTAAACTATAAATGTCAACCAGACATTTGTTTGATAATTCATTTTAATTTAATTAAAATGTTGAGCTTTGAAATTAGTATCTAACGACAGTTTCGCACGTACTTTCTACGCCCAACGCCAATGGGAGCCACTTCCTTTGATATTATAAATAAAGTCGATTAGGAGCGTTTAACGAAGGCTGCTTCCAAATATCGCCAAAATATTTTTAAAAAATTGCTTTAAACATAAACAAAAACTTGTGGCTTGCGTAGCCAAACAATATATATATGATATATAAAATAAATATGAGAAGCCCAACAGTAGGAAAGTAAGAAGGCTAATCTGAAAGCACTTTGATGGAGTAGTGAAATAAAGTATTAAGAAAAATGAAAAGATATTTTACTAGTTTTTTAAAGTGTTGACGTCGGGGCATCGTTTTGCAATATTGTTTGAAAGAATGTATCTGCGCGACCGTGGAAAATTTCTAGAAACTGTAAAGATCAAGCCGATAATTTCGATTTGGCATACGAATTTCTTGCAGATCGACATCGTAAAAACTCAATCTGGTCGCCCATGTTAGCTAAAATTTTAAAGCGTTACCATCCAAGGCTGTCGGCTTTAGTTGACAGCTCTATTGCACTTGCGATTTGAACCCACGACCAATAAGCTCTTAGTGGAGATCCTTTATCTACTCGGACACTTACGCGGATAAAAATTTCACTTTTATTTTATTCCTTTTCTAATTTTTTCATTGCATCATGTGGAGAGACTTCAAACCTTGACTTTTATATCGTTTTATTTTTATTTATACGTTATTTACGTATTTGATGTCGCTATTTGGGGTTTTTTGTTACAAAATTAATTAATACAATTTAGAATAAGGTCCGTCCGATAAAAATAATGCAACAATACAAATTTTTATACATATGTAAATGCTCTTCCCAGCTGTGTCAAAAAAAGACTTGCGTCCTTTCAGGCCGTGCGAGGAGATTGGCAGAGTCTCGCAGAGCCCATCTTCATCTCATAACGATTTTCTGTGTTACTCCATCGAAACATTCTGCCTAATATCTATATATCGACAAACACTAAACATTTAACAACGTATTTCTTACCTTTTTACAAATTCAAAAAAGTATGTCTAACAATTTGCTGATTTGTTTGATAACGTTTTCATTTGTTTTTGGGTACAGACTAAGCGTGGGCTAGGCCATTGAGATGTAGCTTATACGTTCAGATAATTTATACAGTCTCAGTGTTTCTATGCGGACAGATTTGAACGTGCGACTTTGGAATTTAAGTCAATAAAAATTTAAGTTCAAAGTTTGCTAATAAAACAATTTATTTATTTCATCTTCGTGGTATTTCTATACCAAGTAAACGAACAATGTTTTTATTTTTCTTCTGCAGCTATTTTTTCTTTGAATTGCAACTCTGAACAAATAATACTAAAATAAATACTGAGCTACTTAGCTTTCGTCTAATTTGATGGATTTGAGAGAGAACAGTCATTAAGCATACGCAAAAAAAAAACGAAAGTTATTAAACAATGTTGTCGCATACGTCAGGCAAAACCAGCTGATAAATGAAAACGCAAGCTAACTTTCCGTTACGCGGTTACCACCTGATTACATATATTTTGATTAACTTTTTTTCTCTTCGACGGCGATTGTTAATAAATTTTTTTTTTTTGTTTTGAAAAAACATAGCAACCAACAATATGTATAGAAATACATATATGCATACAAAATTGTAAAGGTTAAAATTTGTACGTGGTTTTAGTATAAAGAAGTTCACTGTGCTGAAATTGGTTGCTTTATAACACGTACACGTGCCTTTTGTTTGCTAAATTTTTACATAGCCTGGACATTGGTGTATGTACGATATAAGTTTCGGGAATTTAAGAATAAATGTATGTCAACAAGCAGTGTTTAAAAAACTGCATGTTAACAT
>NW_024000476.1:0-1104 GCF_014805625.2 Glossina fuscipes
TTCACTATATATATTTTCACTACTTCAAGAGTTTTCAGAAACAAAAAGTTTGTGAAAAAAAAGAGAATTTTTTCTTTTTTGTTGAAAAAAAAAAATTTATTTTTCAAGAATTTGCAATAGTTTTGTCATTTTTTCAATTGGCTATAACATTCTGCCAAACTGCCTAAAACCATAACCTGATGTGTCCAGATCAAGCTAGTAATGACTGCGAAAAGATTTGGCTCAAGTACAATATGAATCGTTTATTGTTATTATACACTCATCGTCAAATTGCATAAAATTTAAACAGGTTTACAACAAATGTGTATAAAATTTATGATATACGTACGAGTGGATCGGCTTGGGTATATTTTCTGAAGATAAGAATAGATAGATTTCATTTTCTTTGGCGTGTGCTGATAAATATCAAAAGCGAATTCGCAAAAGTAGAGTGTAAAACTGTAAACCTGCACTTTTCCGCCAGTTTACTTAACTATTGTAAGTCTTAGATATAATGGCTCAATTTTAGTTTCCTTTTCCAAGATTTATGCTGGTTTAGCTGGTATCATATTTATCTTTACTAGCGGAAAAGTGGTAGATGTTAATTTTATAACAGGCGAAAAAAAATAATAAGTAAGACATTTATATTTAGCTAGTGGCACATCTGTTATACTCGCCACTCTTAAAACCTTCGGCGCCCTTTGCTTTGGCTTATTTTCATAAAAAAGTGAACGAGATAAAATATTTCTGTTGCACCATTTACTTCACTAAAAGATATTGCTATGAAAAATTAGTCTACCACCATCGTGATGTTCACCATAATTAATTTAGAATGAATACACTTAGCTGTTCGCGTTCTACCCTTCAAGCCTTTTTATATGACACACATAGAAAATTAATCCAACAGGCCGCGGTATCTACCATATTCAGCTTAGAATTAACCCATTTTTAGGCAGATATATACAACATATCTTTGGATATACTATAATATATTTGATTAATATACAATATAGTTTTGAACATTCTGTCTTTTTTGCTTAATTCTAAGCATAAAACCTGAAAAAAGTTAAAAAAAATGTTCTATTACTTGTAACTTTGTGTGGGCCAGGTGATTTTTCCATTTTT
>NW_024000477.1:0-2181 GCF_014805625.2 Glossina fuscipes
GGAAGGATTGGGTACTAAAGGAATAAATTTGAACACAGATAGAGTTGTTATGTTATTGTTGTTATACAGCAACTAAATAACGTCATTAGCTAAGGAAAAACACAGTTTTCTCTATTTATAGTTACTATCATGAGAACAATTACCTGATGCTGATGATTAATTGCTGGTTAATTCCGAAAATTTGAGCGTTTAAATTTAAAAACTATTTACATTCAAAAGCAGTTCATTGGCAAGTCTTTACAGCGTCAAAATTTTACCTAAAATTTATCTTCACTAGGCATTCAGTTTGACAATACATTATGTTCATTTGACAATTGAATCATTCTATTAAACCGCTTAAATAAAATAAATTTAAGGCAGGGAAGATTTCAGGAAGCGGGTCGATATATCGTGGACATTGGCCTACTAAAGCGGCAACAATATAAAGAAAGGAGGAAGGATTGGGTACTAAAGGAATAAATTTGAACACAGATAGAGTTGCTATGTTATTGTTGTTATACAGCAACTGCATAACGACATTAGCTAAAGAAAAACACAGTTTTCTCTATTTATAGTTACTATCATGAGAACAATTACTTGATGCTGATGATTAACTGCTGGTTAATTCCGAAAATTTGAGCGCTTAAATTTAAAAAATGTTTACATTCAAAAGCAGTTCATTGGCAAGTCTTTACAGCGTCCAAATTTTACCTAAAATTTTATCTTGACCAGGCATTCAGTTTGACAATACATTATGTTCATTTAACAATTGAATCATTCTATTAAAGCGCTTAAATAAAATGAATTTGAGGATAAGAAGGCTTTAGGAATCGGTTCGATATTTCATGTACATGGGCCTACTAGAACGGCCACAATATAAAGAAAGGAGGAACGATTGTGTACTGAAGGAATAAATTTCAACACATATAGAGTTGCTATTTTATTGTTGTTATAGACCAATTACATAACGACACTAGCTAAGGAAAAACACACTTTTCTCTATTTATATTTACTATCATGAGAACAATTACCTGATGCTGATGATTAACTGCTGGTTAATTCCAAAAACTTGAGTGTTTCAATTTAAAAACTATTTACATTCAAAAGCAGTTCAATGGCAAGTCTTTACAGCGGGCAAATTTTACCTAAAATTTATCTTCACTAGGCATTCAGTTTGACAATACATTATGTTCATTTGACAATTGAATCATTCTATTAAACCGCCTAAATAAAATGAATTTAAGGGAGGAAAGATTTCAGGAAGCGGGTCGATATATCGTGGACATTAGCCTACTAAAGCGGCAACAATATAAAGAAAGGAGGAAGGATGGGGTAATAAAGGAATAAATTTGAACACAGATAGAGTTGCTATGTTGTTGTTGTTATACAGCAAATACATAACGACATTAGCTAAGGAAACACACAATTTTCTCTATTTATATCTACTATTATGGAAACAATTACCTGATGTTGATGACGAACTGCCGGTTAATTCCAAAAACTAGAGCGTTTAAATTTAAAAAATATTTACATTCAAAAGCAGTTCATTGGCAAGTCTTTACAGCGGCCAAATTTTACCTAAAAATTTATCTTTACTAGGGAAAAATTTATCTTTACTGGTTGACGACACATTATGCAGCCACAAAAAAGCAGCCACAATATAAAGAATGGAAGAACGGTTGTGTACTGAAGGAATAAATTTGAACACAGATAGAGTTGCTATATTATTGTTGTTATAGAGCAATTACATAACGACATTAACTAAGGAAAAACACACTTTTCTCTATTTATATTTACTATTATGGGAACAGTTACCTTATGTTGATGATGAACTGCTGGTTAATTCCAAAAACTAGAGCGTTTAAATTTTAAAAATATTTACATTCAAAAGCAGTTCCTTGGCAAGTCTTTACAGCGTCAAAATTTTACCTAAAAATTTATCTTCACTAGGGATTCTGGTTGACGATACATTATACAGCCACAAAAAAGCAGCCACAATATAAAGAAAGGATGAACGATTGTGTACTGAAGGAATAAATTTGAACACAAATAGAGTTGCTATGTTATTGTTGTTATAGACCAATTACATAACGACATTAGCTAAGGAAAAACACAGTTTTCTTTATTTGTATTTACTGTTATGAGAACAATTACCTGATGCTGATGACTAACTGATGGTTATTTCCAAAACTTGAGTGTTTA
>NW_024000478.1:0-2836 GCF_014805625.2 Glossina fuscipes
GATCCTGGATTGGCTGAGTCATACCCTGCCTAAGGAAACTCGTTACAAGTGGCGCCCGAGCAGGGACCTTCGGATCAGCAGAAACAAGGAAGCAAGCATACAAGCCGTGAGCTTATCGAAACAGAGGCTAAGGAAGGAGCCAGCATGGTGAAAACATCCTGGTTATACAGCCTGCGAAAGGAGGACTTGAGCGAGATCTGTGGATCGCTCGACCCAGACACCAAGGGTACTGTCGAGGATATGCGGAAAGCAGTGACAGCCCTTATTGCAACCCCCGACTTATCAACGGAGCAGAAGGCGAAGCTGACAGAACTGGAGGCGCAATACACACCAAGAATGCTTCAATTGCCGGAAGGCACCGTGCGAGATGCAAGTCCCAAGCGCCAGGCGCAAGAGCGCTTCTCATGTGGCGCGGCCATGAACCGCATCTGTAAATGGTCGGTGTGTTACGATGGCGAGAGCTGCGCCCTGGAGTTCATCGCACGCGTAGAAGAATTGTGCGAAGTATACGATTTGCCCACAGACATCATGCCGCGAATCATCATGGAGCTGTTGCATGGTAAAGCAGCAATCTGGTACCGGAATAACCGACGAGTATGGGCAGGGTGGCAGGAGTTCAGGCAGGAATTCCTCAAATTCTTCTTGCCCACCCGATACCTAGAACGGTTAGATGACCAAGTGCGACAGACATTCCAGCGAGCCGGCGAGAAACTTAGAGATTACGCGCTCCGCCTGCAGGACTTAATGCGGCACCTTGATTATACGACCCAGCAGAGGCTCGACAGGATCGCCCGAAACAGCCGTAGAGAGTATCAACTGTTCTTCGGGGACACCTCCAGCAAAGACTTGAGGGAAATGATCGCGCTGGGAGAACGCTTTGAGGACATACCCGCGCCAGCAACAGCACCACCCATGAGAGAGACCACAGGTATACGCCAGCAGTCAGGAGGGAACGCTCCGTTCATGTCCAGTACTAATAACGCCAGCCGGAATGTGTGTCATCGCTGTGCCCTTCCAGGCCACCTGGCACGCGACTGCCGCAACCCACGTGTCCTCTTTTGTTGGGACTGCGGCCGCCAGGGGGTCTTAACGAAGAATTGCTGCCGCCAATATGCCGAACAACACCCACAGGCGAGAGGCATGACAGCGAAGGAATCACCTGGCCTAGAGAAACGACCAACAGCAGCAACCTCAAAAGTACTGGGAATGCGCGGCAGTACCCTGGTAGCCTCCCTCTCAGTAGGAGGACTACCCACGACCGGCGTGATCGACACGGGAGCGACGAGAAGTATCATCCGCGAGGACGCCGCCGAATGCATCCCCTGGATAACGAGGTCAGACACCAAGAGCCACTCAATCCGAATGGCAGATGGTACAACCCAAAATAGCCTACGAACCATAACGGTGGAAATAAGGTTAGGCGTCAAGGCTGCAACTCTTGAACTACTGGTGGTGAAAAGAGGCATCGACCATCTCACCTTGGGGATAGATTTCCTAGCCGAAATAGGCACGGCTATGACCATCGGCGACGAGGTCGTAAAACTAAGCCGTCCAAAAATTCCATTGTCAGGCACGACCAGCGACCCCCACCCGGCGAACGACCCCCCGGAGATGGCCAGAGGGCCAACGGCAACCCAGGCGAGAGACAGCGGCAAAGCCACGCAGCCACCGAGAACCAACCGTTCAGCCACACACCGACGGTCAGGCTCGCAGCAGACCGCCAAGGAGCACAAAACGCCCAGCAACCCCACAATGATAAACGCCGAATGCGAAGCAGAAATTCAACGATTCATCGAAAAGGAATTAAGTAAATTCAACAGCGCCACGGTGTCCAACATAGCGTACCACTACATACGAATGAAGGATGAAATTCCCATAAAGCTCCGGTACCACAGGAAAAACCCAGCGATGCAAGCCATCATTGACCGAGAAGTCGATAAACTAATCAAAGCAGGATGCATAGAGCCATCCAACAGCCCGTACAGCGCACCAATCGTGGTTGTGCCTAAGCGCAACGGAGAATGGAGACTGTGCATGGACTACAGAGTGTTAAACAGCCGTTCGATCCCAGATGCCTACCCCCTCCCTCGTATAGAGCAGATCTTGGACAAGGCCAGGTGCATTAGCACAATCGACTTGAAGAATGGGTACTGGCAGATTCCGATCCACCCGAGCTGCAAGAAATACACAGCATTCACAGTACCAGGCCGGGGTCTGTACCAGTGGCGAGTCATGCCGTCCGGCCTCCACTCAGCGCCAGCAACTTTTCAACGAGCACTCGACCGTGTCATCGGGCCCGAGATGGACCCCTTCGCCTTTGCATATTTGGACGACATAATCGTCATCAGTAAAAGTGCCAGCGAGCACCAACAACACCTACAAAGGGTGTTTGAGCGCCTCCGAAGCGCAAATCTGGCAGTGAATAAGGATAAGAGCAAGTTCTTCCAAAGGGAACTACAATACCTGCGACATTTGGTCACGGCAGGCGGCATCAGTACAGATCCGGAAAAGGTGTCCGCCATCAGAAGCCTGAAACCCCCTAACAACCTCCGGGAACTCCGTCGCTGCCTGGGTACAGCCTCATGGTACCGAAGATTCGTATCGGACTACACAGAAACGATCCACCCCCTGAGCCAACTGCTGAAGAAAAAAACACGCTGGGTGTGGGGAGAGCCCCAACAAAAGGCGTTCGACGAGCTAAAGCGCAAACTTACCGAAGGCCCCGTATTGGCCTGCCCAGATTTCAGCCAGCAGTTCACGATCTAGACAGATGCAAGCAATGTGGGGTTAGGGGCCGTCCTAACCCAGGATCAAGAGGGTGCGGAACGAGTAATCG
>NW_024000479.1:0-4202 GCF_014805625.2 Glossina fuscipes
CGATGAAAACATCTGGATATTAAAACGTTTACCAGATGCGACGCGAAAGAGCAGTATTAAAAAGTTTAATGCTAAAAAAAAAAAAAAGTCTATACGCACAGCTGTTATATAATTTATTACAACCTATATCCAAATAAAAAAAACCGGCAGAAGCGGGAATGCGTACGTACACCTAACTCTCTTTTTCGCGATAGCAACGTTCCCAAAGAGTTCGTACAAAAAAATTCTTGTAAAAAGAGACATTGTCTAAACGGAGGAATAGATTGGTTCCAGATCTAAAAAAGGAAGGAAAGAAAAGGACGATAAAGAATATTAAAAACATCTTCTTAGAGATCACTTAAAAATTTATTTCTTGCTTACACATTTTAGTTCGTTAAATATACTATAAAAAATAAATTATAATTCTGAAAACGGAAAAAATACATAACGTCTTTATTCTATGCATACCCCGGAGAATCCCACTCATATACGCACATAATTGACATAATTTAACTGAATTAAGAAAAATGTAAAGTTACATTGCTTATTTATTCATAAAAAATATTCATAAAATATTGAAAATCGTATTAAAACGAAACAATTCGTGTAAAAAAGGATTTTTTTTTAATCCGTTTTAAATAAAATTTCATGTAAATAAAACTCGAGTAAAAAAAATTAGATGTATTTACATATCATAATGCTGTAAGAATGGCAAAATAGTTTCAATTGAAATATTTCAAGAAATTCCTTTGGAAACAGTTTTCATGTATATGCGTATATTTTGGTATTTCCTAGTCTTTGGCACTCGCAATTTGCTTGGCGCAGATGGTATGTTCGATATTCATTATTTTTTTTTTAGTCCGAGTTCATCGTAGGAGAATCAGACATACCGCACCTAAATTATGTCATTTTGACATATTTTAGCTTTGTTAAGTCTTGTCTTGTTAAGTCTTTACTTATATTATCTAGCAGTAAGGGGCGACTTTCAAAACGAAGGGATTGGCACATTGGGGGTGGCAACACTACACTACAGTTACTACAGCTAACCATAGTGCTAACAATACGAATACGACTTTAACCTAAGGGGAAAGCGGGTGTAAGTCAGTTTCTTTTTTATTATTTGTTTAAGAGCATTTTTGAATCCATTATTACTGTTATACCTTATGTTTGACATGCTTTTGAGTTTGTTTGCTCGGCCTAACGTTGAGTTATGTGCTCACTACACCACTTAGGGTATACCATGTCGACCATGTATATATATATATATGACGCAACCTGTGTTAATGTGAAATATAACGTGAATGGAAAACTTGATATGTTATGTCTACAAGCGAGCACAATAGATTTTTCAATGCTTAGAAAGAAACGAGACCGGCTCTATGAGCTCTAGTATAGTAAAAGTTTTTTAAGCAATAAATGAAAATACTAATGTAGAAGTTTTCCAATAGTCAATACAAAGTTTTAAAATACTTAATGGTCATAACTACATGTGTATGTCTTTAATGTTAAGCATTTGTGCCAAATTAAGTTTTCAAGAATGTTACCAACTCTTTCCTTTAGAAAACGAGAACTGTTATATGGCGATCCTTAGCATCCGGTATTATTATGGTTATGTATTTCGTACTCGTTTGTATGTAGCTCGGTTTTGGCGACCGCAATGCATGCCACTGATGACAATCCGTGGGTGCACCTGCTTACTTTTAGTTGCTCACGTTATTCCATATGCGCATGTAGGAAGTATTTCTTTTACATCCACGTTTGTCATGCAACATATACAAGTTGCATGAAAATATACATATCTCTATACAAATACAGTATCAGTGCATTTCTTCAGTTACAAATGCACATAAATACATAAGTTCGCCACACACATCCGTAAACGCGTATCAATGTTTACCTGCACCAGAGACATAAATATTGTTGTTTATTATTGCATATTTTTGTTGTTTATTGCCACGTATGAGGTTTTATTTGCCTTCCGCTCATACGTTTGAGCTTTAAAAATTAAATTTTTTTAAATATAATATAATTTGCGGCTGTAAGATAGATTTGAGAACTGCATTTGCGTGGTCTTTAGTAAAACTTGGTGTATAAATCTTATAATGTAGAATGATCCATGTTAACTTGGATACGCCGGCTGTAACGTTCTAAAGTATTCTCCGGACAATTAGGTAAATTCTTGATCAATGTGATACTCAATTTACCGGTGAAGTATCTCAAGGTCTGGGTGATGTCTGTTGTAAACATTCTCCTCGCTGCAAAACTTAACCTATGGACTTGAAATTTGGCAAAAATATTGGAAATTGTTCCACGTAGGGTAGTATTGTATATTGGTCAAATCGGTCGAAGCACATGCCGACAGTACCATGTAAACTTAGAACGTCGCTGTTTTCAAAAGGAACAAGAAATTGATCCTTTTCTCATTACTCGCAAACTACAACAGGTACTACAGCAGATAAATTCACAAAAAATTTGACATATATTCTATCCTATACCACAGGTACAAAAATTGGAAAAATTTGCTAGGCCTACCCAATATTACAGTGTATCAAAATCTAATTTTTTTTCAATAATTATGTAAAGCGCAGAAAAGAGCTTCAAAATAAGTAACGTACATTATAAATAAATTCTTGGATAGAGTCAAATTTGGAATACGCCTAAACACGTCCGCCCGTACATCAGTCCATCTTTCTCTCTGCGTAACTGTGTAGAATTCGTGGTAAACATTCTCCCGTTAACGAAAATGAAGATATCGCCTAACAACTTGTAAAAGGATTTGGAAGTCACCTAAACTTTTCCAAGAAACGCCTATAACACCCACACGCCTGTTGGATAAAAACTTTGGTTTTGAAAATAAAAATACGCCAGCCTCGTTAGCCATATTATAGAGCATAAAAATTTAGTTCTTTTACATTTTTTGTCTTTTTTAAGATAACCGTAATGGGTGTAAACGATTCGGTCACATCTGATTCCTTATTTACTTCTGATTGATTTTCCTTTTGTAACCCGGTATTAAGGCCATTTTATGTAATATATTGTTTCTTAAATCCAAAAAACGACGATTATTTCTTAATGTTTTAAGTTAATTGGATTTGCCTTAACAAAATGGAGCAGCTTAACAATGGCACTGTTTCCTCGTATAACAATTTTCATCTCATTTTTTTGAAACCTCAAACAATTACCGCACTGTGGATTATAATGCCAGCATATGGTATGAATAAATAAGTATTCATAATTAATTTGCATGAATTGAACAAACCAATAAATTACATAAATTTGAAATGAAATCAAGAGTAAACCTTATGCTCGTTGAAATCGAGCATTTTCGACGAATCACTTAGTTTTTAGGCTTCGCCGAACAACAAGACTTTTGAACAAGAGAGATGCTTGACAGTCATGTTTGCGGTTAATCAACCACAGATCTTGGAACAGTTTTCTGCAGGCAATCGGTCGTCTAATCACTGAAAGCAGTAATAATAGGCCTTAGTGCCAACAATTTCATCTGCAGTCGGAGCATTTTTATACCTACCATCATTTGCAACGCCCAGAATGAGTCTTCAAAGATCCAATAAAGTGTGTACATTTTGGTCAGCATCAAGCTATAAGTCTAGTCGCAAACATAAAGCTTTCGAATTCTAATTTGGAGAGCAGGCACGTTTTTTGGAGAAAGGCACGTTTGCCACGTATCATAAAATTGGAACGCCATCGCTACTAGAAGCAAAAATGGGTTTTCAACTTAATACTAGTAACTTACAACAAACACAAAAATGATAAAAATTTCTTTGCATTTTCAATGCTGATTTCACAACAATAAAATCGCTTATGCACACCCATTGTTATAGAGTACTTAAGCATACCCATCTGTTCGTCTTTCCATCTGTCGACCTGCACAACTGTATAGTATCAGAAGTAAGCTTTCTCTCGTTTGCAAAAATGAAGATACCGACTAGAAATTTGTAAAAGAATATGAAAATGCCCAATCCTTTTAAAGGATCAACGCCCAAACGTCTGTTCAATACAAACAATGAAATCTTTGCTTTCTCTCTCTCCTACTCGTTATTCATAAACTACAACCGATACATGATATAAGTTTCCACTAAATTATTCTACAAAAATAGAATAAAGGTGTGGGTACAAAGAATTCAGTCACAACCGGATATATTTTTTTTACCTGCTTTTTTTTTTGGTTCTTTTCTGAGATAAAGATGGCGGATGTAGAGGGT
>NW_024000480.1:0-6148 GCF_014805625.2 Glossina fuscipes
AAGAAAAAAAGGAAAATAAAATAATAAACACATATACCGCAAGATCATGCGATTTACTAGCGGTACCACAAAATCGCATGATTTTGTCTAACGGCATGCCGTTATTGCTCCGCTTGCGGTTGACACAGACCGACAGACACCCTACCCAAGGTTTGTTCGCGGCCGTTACAAAATATACTTCCGTTCAAGTTTAAATTGCTTTTGCTATTTTTTCGCATTTTATTTAATTAATGACATTTGGATGTGTTTTACTTATCCTTGCTTTCTTGTATCTTTTTGCTCTTCAAATACTTATATAGTTATAGCTTTTTTCGTGTTTATTTATATCCATTCCACATAAGAATGCAGTTATTAATTTTTCCTCATAATCGAGTCGACTTGTGTTCAGTGTAGTGCGTGTTTTCTATTCGTCTGCGTTTTTTCAATTGTTTCGGTGTTTTCGGTGTTTTTGTGTATTTAACTTCTGTCTTTTCGGTGTTATTGCTAAAACTGGTTAACGCGGATATCGCGTATGTGGTTTTGTTTCGTCTATATATAATAAAAAATAGAAAACAAAAAAACAAAATAAAAAAAAAAAAAAAATTGAAAACATTTAACACTTTTCTTTAGTAGTCCCCAACCTTCTTGCACAGTTCCCAAACCTTTTCAAGTGAGTGGTTATTTCAAAAATAATAATAAATAGACAACAATAAGGCATAATGGCCCCGGGGCCGCCAGACAAAAACCCGAATAGATTTTATCTATTAAGTGATACATCCCCCCAAAGAAAAAAAAGTAAAAAATCAGATTTTCCGGTGTTGCCGATCAGCGATATAATCCCTATTGATAAAAAATATATTGTTATTTCTTCAACGGATGCTCAAATAACAATTTCCCAAATTAGCCCTTTTGCTATAAAAAAAGCTCTAGATAGCATTACAACATACATCGACTCGATCTCGATTCTACGCGATGGGAATTTACTGGTCCTCGCTGGGAACCCGCGCGCAACCGAAAAACTAATAAAGGCCAATTCTTTAGCTAATCTATGTGCTATTTCAGCTAAACTACATGAGAAACTTAACTCGGTTCGAGGCGTAATTTATGCCCCTTGCTTAAAACATGTGCCGGAAGATGAAATTGTTCGCGAAATGGGCATTCAAGGAGTGACTGAAGCATATAAATTAACCAAACTGAATGATGACGGAAAAACACGCTCTCCTACAGGAAGGATTATTTTAACTTTTGATCGCTATCGATTACCGCGAACAGTTGATGTGGCGTGGTATAAATGTAAAGTAGAACTATACATCCCAAATCCTATGAGGTGTAAAAATTGCCAACGCCTGGGTCACACGGCAAAAAGATGCACTAATGCTGCATCTTGTGCTAACTGTGGTCATCCTCCACATACTGAAAGCTGTACCCGTAGTTTCTGCATAAATTGCAATGATCAACACTCAGCGTTAGACAAACAATGCCCACGTTTTGTACAGATGCGTGAAATATTAAAAATCAAAACAGAAAATTACTGTAGCATGGGCGAAGCGCGACGCACATATCGGGAAAGAAATCCATCTGTAGCCCATGGAATTGGCAAAAGTAATACCTATGCTGCTGTTGCCTCGCATATCGAGCCTAGTAAGACTTTAACTGCAACTGCTTCCAATGAAAAACCTGTTCCACCATTAACCAAAAATTATATTGCGAAACCAGTTACATCACTTGCCAAAGATAATATTGAAAAAACCAAAGCAACTGCAAATATTGAAAAAATTAAAACAACAACACATATGCTAAAATCTAATATACCAAATTCTCCAGAATCTTCAGCTCTCAACTTTACTCAACATATCACAAGTGGTAATGAATCCATTCTTTCATCCATTAATCAACCTTCGAAAACCAAAGCAACTGCAAATATTGAAAAAATTAAAGCAACAACACATATGCTAAAATCTAATATACCAAATTCTCCAGAATCTCCAGCTCTCAACTTTACTCAACAAATCACAAGTGTTAATGAATCCATTCTTTCATCCCTCAATCAACCTTCAATTTCAAATTATTCACGTGCGCCAACCCGTTGCACTTCAAATGTACCAAATCACCTAAATACAGATTATTCTGCTGGTAAGAATAAATCATTCACGAAAAATTCCTATAGTGACCTTCTCGACGGAGACGCTGACATGTCAACTTAACCCTCCCTCCACTCTGCTTACATGTCATTACAATTAAATAAAGTTTTTAAAATTCTACAATGGAACATTAAGGGACTTATTAATAATTTTGATGAACTCCGTACACTCATAAATGATTTTAATCCAACCTTTTTATCGCTTCAAGAAACTCATTGTAGAAGCTCTTTTAATCCTATTCCACCCAAATCATATACTGGATACTTCACGAATGCTGATCAAAATTTATATTCCAAACAAGGAGTTGGTGTTTTTATAAAATCAAGTATACCTCACAAACGCATAAATTTAAGCTCAAATATACAAGCCGTAGCGATACAAATAATGTTAAAAATAAAATTTACAGTGCTTTCGCTCTATATTCCACCTTCGCAATCGTTTTCTCAGCAAGAACTCTACAGTTTATTCTCCGTACTTTCCCCCCCATTAATTATATGCGGCGATTTCAACAGCTGGAATACCATCTGGGGCTCAACAGTGAACAACACTCGCGGTACTGTTTTAGAAAAGGCCTTTTTTCAAAGCAACCTTTGCGTTTTAAATGATGGAAAACCAACGCACTTCTCAACTCATCATACTTTTTCACATATTGATTTAACATGTTGCTCTCCATCACTTCTTCCTTTGGTGTCCTGGTCTATTTCTGATGATCTATATAATAGTGATCACTTTCCAATCATAATCGATCTTAAACTTTCAACGTCCTCTGCTACTCCAGCAAAACAGGCCAAATTCCTCCTAGATAAAGCGGATTGGATCAATTACTCCAAACAGGTGGAGTCATTTTTGAACTCAAAGCCATTTAACGGAAACTGCAACCATGATGCTGCTATTATGTCTAAATCGATTCGCACGGCTGCTCATCTTTCTATTCCTCAATCCAACACCTCTTTTAAACGAGCTAGGGTTCCATGGTGGAACAACACGCTTTCGTTTTTGAGGAAAAATAAAATGGATCTATGGCACCGCTTTAAGAGATGTCCTGATCAGAATCACTTGTTATCATACAAAAAGGCCAATGCTCTATTCAGGAAGGAATTACGGAAATCAAAGGCACTTAGTTTCGAACTTTTCTCGAGACGAATTCAAAGAAATACATCAATGAAAGTTGTCTGGAACAGAATCAACAGACTTAATGGGACTTCAAACCTGAACCAAATTTCTGCCATCTGCACTCCCAATGGAACTTTAACTGACGCAGATGAGATTTCTAATTACTTTGGAAAAGTGTGGTGCGAATACTCCTCTGACAGCAACTTCTCCAGTGCTTTCATTGAAAATAAAAGGACTCCAATATCTCCTTCAAATAATATCGATAGATGTGCCATGTTCCTGGAAAATAGCGTATCTACCTCAGAACTTGGAAGTTGTCTCTCCAATTTGAAGGGGAAGACCCCTGGTCTAGACCGCATCTCATACCAAATGATCAGTGCTATGTCTAAGTCTAGTAAAAAGAAATTACTGGACCTATATAATACGGTATTTATGACTGGCCATATACCCTACATGTGGAAAATGGCAACAGTTGTTCCAATTCCAAAGTCAAAAAATGTCTCCATCGCATCTGATTATCGCCCAATTTCTCTTTTATCTTGCCTCTCAAAGGTTTTAGAGAAGATTATGGCATCTAGATTATCTTGGTTTCTTGAATCCAAGAACCTGATAACAAAGCAACAAGTTGGTTTCAAGCGGGGTAGAGGATGCATCGACGCTCTGTTACATATTGATTATTTCACAAGCAAAGCAATTTCCGAACGAAATCACGTAACAATTCTCTCAATTGATTTCGAAAAAGCATTTGATAGAGTTGGTCTTCATGTTATCTTAAGACTCTTGAAATCATGGAATGTTGGACCCAAATTCTTCAACTACATCAAATCATTCATGTCGCATCGGCGGTTCAAAGTTAGAATCAACAATCATCTTTCTGATTCCTTTCCGCTAAAGAATGGCATTCCGCAAGGATCTCCTCTCTCTGTCACGCTTTTCCAGATAGCTTTCAACGAAATTAGCGAAATTCTTTGCCGTGTACCAAGAGTGGAACATTGTCTCTACGCGGACGATGTATACATTTTTACAAAAGAAAAAGACAACACGAAAGCAATCAACATCCTCGAATCTATTGCATGTGAGATCTCCACATGGGCAAACTCGTCAGGAGCTATAATCTCTATACAAAAATCAAAAAAAATGCACATTTGTCGAAAACAAATGTGCGATGCAGGAAACCTACTGACGCATATTAACGGCTTACCAGTACTAAATGTGCAGACGCTCCATGTTCTCGGGCTCACCTTCTCAAACAATTATCGTTGGAAAGCACACTGCCTTCGTTTAAAAAACTCCCTTTTAACAAGGGTAAATTTCATACAGTACGTTGCTTGGAGAAGCCATGCGCATATTAACACTATCGCTTATCTTACCAAAATGCTTGTGTTAAGCAAGATTGACTATGCTTTGATAATTTATGGCAATAGCTGCAAATCTAATATCAACATCCTTAAACCGGTCTATCACCAAGCCGTTAGAGCAAGTTGTTATGCTTTTCGGACGACGCCCATAAATAATATTATAATTGAAACTGGTCTCCCAACCTTAGAAAATAGACTGTATGAGTTAAAAGCTAGAATAGTCCCTAAGCTTCTTAATTCAAACAAATCCATTCTCGGTGATGACGTAAGAAAGATTATTATTGCGAAGAAAATTCCAAAGTCACCATCTGCAATTGACCATTGTTTGTGCATCGGAAAGGAATTGAACATTCCCTTAAAAATTTCCCGCTCTTATGGTGTTAAACCTCCATGGATTTTGAAAGACTGCTCTTTTGACATCTCACTGTCTATGCACAAGAAAGAAGATACTCCAAATTACGTGTTCAGGAATCTAATAGCTGAGAAAACCCAAGTATTGGACAATACTGGTTGGAATCTTTTGTACACAGATGGCTCAAAATCTCCTGGTCTGCCTCCTGCTTGTGCGGTGGTAGATGCTACAGGACGGGTTCTTCTCAACCACATATTTCACGAAAGCACTTCAACTTTCATAACCGAAGCCAGAGCTATCCTTCACGCTGCCAACCTTGCCCATAAAAACAAACTCAAAACCGTCATTGTTACTGACAGTTTGTCTGTATTACTAGCTACCCGGAACCCTTCGACTTCGAGATGGAGCACCATCAACAAATTAAGGAATATAATTACTACACCCGGCGGAAAAATTAAAATGTTATGGGTACCAAGTCACATCGGTTTACTGGGAAATGAGCAGGCTGATCGAGCGGCAAAGTATGCTGCTTCTGCTCCTCTAATTATGGATGATGTCATGGAAAAGTTGGATCTTCAAAGATACATTGGAAGAAAAGTTAAAGAGAAAATTGCAGAAGGAAATTTACAATACCATCATCAACACTACTCTTGCATTAACCCTCAATTAACTCCACCTCTATATCCAACAAATGTTGAGAAAACCAAGATCCAAACATTTTCGAGAATTCGCCTTGGTCATACAATTGCAGCTCACCAATGGATCCTGAAGAAGTCTTCTCCCCCAATCTGCTGTTGTGGACAAACTCTTACTATAAAGCACATTCTCTGCGACTGCCCCAACTTTTCCTTGGCTAGAAGTATTGCATTTGGAACGATTAACCCTTTGAATATTCTACAATCAACTTCAGAACAGAATATCAATTCAATATTTTACTTTATTAATACTACTAAGCTTATTATCTAATATCCTTTTTTTTTAAATTAGAGCCGATAGCCTGTGTTGCTAGTGCTCAATGTCTTTTTTTTTTAGTCTAAGAATTCAATTCATTAGTCTAAAATTAAAATAATAATAATAATAATAATAATTTTTCCTTTTTGAGATAAGAAGACGTAAAAAAAAATAAAAACAAAAAAAAAATATACTCATGGAATATTATTCGATTTTCAAATTTTTGTAGATTTATCTGCTGTAGTTTATGAATA
>NW_024000481.1:0-1117 GCF_014805625.2 Glossina fuscipes
TCAGATCATATTTATATAATTATGTTGAATATTGTACATAATATAATTAAATACCATTTCCTATCGGTTCGCACTATAATAGTCTATTTGTTGTATCTTAACGAAATGTTTGTAGAGTGATCAAGTGCGGTGCTTCCATAATAATAATTCCATAAACTAATTTCTTATACATGTTTCGGTGTATATTAATCAAGAAATTAATTCAGAATGTGTACCTTCGCCAGAACAATTGAAAGTCGGCTAACATATTTCGAGTGTTATTATAACATCAAAAAGTGAATGAACTGAAGAGGATATTACGAATAAGTGCTAATAAGTTTAGAAACTCACCCGCAGCAGTCTATGAAGGGAAAGAATCAGAAACAAAGCTGAATGAAGAGCACGGAAACCGGCAGCCGCATAAGGCGATCTAAGGGCAAACTCAAAAAATTATACATGTACTTGAAAATATGGATGCTTCACTTGCCAAATCGATTAACTCCTAAGACTCAACCAAGAAGTTGAGAAAAATGATGAAATATTGTACATAAATTATTTATTATTCAGTGGCCAAATCAATTTTGTCATTTAATGGTGTTAATACTTATTATTAGAGAAATTCGTGTTGAATATGTACAGTTAGGAGTTTATGAAGTGCTTTGACATTAAAATTTATTAAAATTCCAAAAATGGAGGTAATGGATTTAGCAAGTGAAGCACCCATATATCACAGGGCTCACAAAAATCAGTGCCTTAAAATCATTTATGTGTGTAATTCACGTCAACTTATAAACAAAAGCGTGAATACCCCTAATATATCTCGCCTTTGCTACAAACGTGCCAGAAGCAAGAAATCGCATATTTAAGCGTATTTCCGGGGACAAAACAATAAATATTGTTAATGTTGGTCGGCACATTTCGTTTATATGCAATTTAGAGCTTGTAGACAATACATGCTTCAATCTTTACAATGTTTTCTCAACTATTATTGTAAAAATAACTTAAAACTTTTTTATTTTTTGTGTTTTATTATTATGTTAACGTGGAAAGACTCTCGGTGAAACCTTCATAGAATTGCAAGCAAAACAGAACAAAACAAGGAAAATAACACATAAAGTGTTGTTAAGATTAAATAAAC
>NW_024000482.1:0-1072 GCF_014805625.2 Glossina fuscipes
TGACGACCAAACATGACTAAATCAACTCAAAATTTCACGCTGTTCAAAAATACATATACTTTATATATGTACTTTATAGTGTCTCTGAAGCTACCTTTTGGGTGTTGCATTTATTATGGAAAAAAACAAAATGGGTGTGCCTCCATCTTTCAGTGGCAGGTATAAAAATGTCATAATAACATATACCTTATATATTATAATAAATATTACAAGATTATTTCACTAGCCATTATCAACAGCCAGTAACCTCTCTTCGACCTAATATTTACAAATCTCGTAACTATGTCAGTGCCGATTCAAATCAAATTCAATGTGGTTTTGAAGGGGACAAAATCTAATGTTTGAAAACAACGAATCTCCCGATCAATTCTTTTGCAGAGAATAGAATTTTTTTCTCTTAAAAAAGCATCAACGCGTAGATTGATTGCGTGGACGCTACGTGTGATACACATCGCAATAACGCTGATCCCTTATTTTAAGAAATTCCGTGTTAAAATGTACACCATAGTCTTGGGCAAGCTGACAAAGATTTAATTATTATGTTTCAACACAATGAATACCAATGTTCATACTTTGCTAGGAATTTATCCTATTTTTCTGCGATAGAGAGTTATTTGCATGGTTAACTTTCTGGCGGCTGGGAAAAAATTGTTTGTGAATATTTTTTATTTAAAAATAAATTTAATTAATTAATTTAAAACAAAGTGAATACGAGATACAACTACTGCGCACCTTTTTTTACACATTCAAAAATGCAACCGAAGCATGTACACAAAGGACAAAAAACCATTAACAACCGCAAAAGCTATCATCATTGTTCACACCCACATGAAGCGCAAAATATTGCTGCAAACGTGAAAGAAGAAAAAAAAAGGAAATTAATAAACGAAACACGGAATATGCACAATTGGTGCATGTGAAGAACAACTAAAATAGGTAGGTACATGCCGAAGTGAATAAAACCGTCAATTCAAAGGAATGTTTTGTAACAAGCGAAATATTTGGGTACTAAGTTATCCGTGCCCTTTGGCCGATATATACTTACATCAAATCCTAAATTGAGACGTTTTCA
>NW_024000483.1:0-1193 GCF_014805625.2 Glossina fuscipes
TACTTTGTTGTGGATATTTTATACCTTTTTATTCATATTTAGAAGGTCATACATAACAACAGCGGTACTAGTTCAAACCCTACTGGCACGAGAAGTTTTCCTATAAGGATGTCTGTATATAATTTACGTAAGTTTATTACCAAATATATGCAATAAGAAAGGTGGGAAAGGAAAACTTAGCATATTTAATGTCGTCAGCAATACGTATAAATTCCAAATTATTTTCGTAAATTTGCACACAGCCGCTTTTACACTGATATCAGAACTGAGAAATATATAAAAGGTTTCAGATTAATATATGCTGGGAGGTATAAACAAAAGATTGTTTTTTATTGTGCGAATGTTTTTGAGCTACGCATTGAAGCATGATCCTGATAAATATATGTAGAAGCTAAGAATTCTAATTGTCTTTAATGTGTTTTTATATCAGATATCTGAATCTATTCCAGTTTTGGGGTTCGTAAGTTTTATAGTAGTAGGTTTAATAGAATAGCAAGCTAAGCTTCACGCCGTTTAAAAATGTATATACGTCATGGAGCGTCGTGCGGATTTTTTGAGTGATGCATCCTAATCCTTTTTCTTTAGATTTAAATATTTATTTGTTATAATTTTACTGAGTAAGCATTAATATTTGATGTTGCGAAAACGTACAAAACAGGTTTTGCCAACATAAATCTGTTTGGACAATAAAGAATCATTTGACCATGTTGAAATTGATAGAATTTGTGGCAAGGGTTTAACGTGGGTTCCTGCCTAAAAGGCTTAACCCCACGGTGGCCCAAGCCACTTTTAAGCGTACTACGCCCCCTGGCGAGTTAGACAATCCCCACAGAGTAGGGGCCTAAACAGCACCAGAGTCCAGAACAGTTTATTGTGTATGGAACAATAAACCCCACTCTTGATAGGTAAGTTGATTGAGATAATAATAAATCTTTAGTGGCCTGCGTAAAATAGTGTATTTTCGTATCTTTATTAATATTCTCTACGTAAGCCGCTAGTAAGTAGCTTTATTTTGCCCCTTTCAACAAATTTCGGGTTGCGCAAAATGGCCTAATATCTTGTCATAGAAAGAGTATCTGGTCATGCATCAAGAACTGCAGGCGCATTACTGAATTCAATGTATTACCAAGATTATTTGAGTCTTTATGTGCTATAGGCACATAGTCTCGACTAACAATTCAATGGTCGTGGGT
>NW_024000484.1:0-3677 GCF_014805625.2 Glossina fuscipes
TTATTGTAGCATGCTAAGCAACTCAAAGGGCTCTAAACGATATCTGACTAGCTCGCCGAAATTGGGGGCTTCATGAAACTGATTTTGCCCTATAGAATCTTTATAAATTTTTAAGATGTAAGTGGATGTGTAGTGAATGTGAGTGTGTTAAGTGATCACCTACTTCGCCAGCCAGAATCAAAACAACATATTTAGATTACAAACATTTTGTTAAAGTGTTATTGTTATAAATGTCTTAACCTAAAAGTGTCAAATGTGTATTCTGATTCAAAATTATGATTACAATAAAAATAGGAATCACAATCTATATTAAAAATAAAAACAACCACTCATCTAGGCACGCCGAATGTACATTCGAGATCCTGGAGAAAAAAAAAATCGGCAACTTGTTTAACCTAATTTGAACCCGCTGTCACGTGCGCTCTTTGATTTTCTACACCAGTTGCAAATCACTGTCACCGTAATACGTGCCAGTGGCGTCTACGCAATGCTCAACAGATATAACCTCGCAAAATTTTCCACCGATTTGATTTCCGCATTGACCGGCTTGCATGTGCACAATTTCACACATTGTGTGTTTTATGATTCTTTTGAAACAAGCGATCTTCAATTGGTTAAAACTAACTGCTTCTAGTTATTTTTAGCTCTTCTTTAAGTGCCGTAAGAAATGTTTATTTTTTCTTTATTTATTTATTTTTTTTTAACTTGAAAAAAATTCTTTACTTTACGGATGATATACTTCAACTGAATATTTTTTTTGTATTGGGAATATCCTTTTTTCAAGGGTAAAAATGACTCAGGAGTCCGGTCACGTCATTAATATAATTAGCGAACTGAATTAGTTAATACATTCGCGTTGGATTGTCAATTTTCTTCTTTCTTAGATTACTTAAAAAAAAATCTTTACTTTACGGATGACATATTTCAAATGAATATTTTTTTTTTTTTTTTGTAATGGGAGTATCTTTTTTCAACTGAATATTTTTTTTTATTCGGAATATCGTTTTTCCACTGAATATGTTTTTTTATTGTGAATATCCTTTTTCAACTGAATATGTTTTTTTATTGTGAATATCCTTTTTCAAATGAATATGTTTTTTTATTGGGAATATCTTTTTTTCAATTATTAAAATTTTTAAATTTATTTTTTTCACTTTATTTATTTTTACTGAACTGAACAAAATCCAAAAGTTGAATAATCAAAAAAACGTTCCCAACCAAAAAGAAAAATTGACATCCAAAAAAAAATAAAACCAACGCCTACTTGTTTTCCTACATTATCTCGAGGAAAAAACTCCTAAATAATCTTATACACATATGTCTTGAGCCACATGTCGAGTCTATCCAGTGCTCACTGCAACGAGAAATAATTAATGCCAAATCTGACATCCAAATCTCCGATTCCTACTCACCAAAATCTTGGTGGAACGAGCTGCTCACTTCACAATTCCGTAAATTACAAAAATTTTCTAAATACCCCAATATCTCTAACTTTAATGATTACATTTTATACCAAAAAGAATGGATGAAATCGATTAGAAAAGCCAAAAGATATCACTGTGCCCTTGTTGTCGAAGAACTGTGCTCAAATAGCAATACAAAACCTTTCTGGAAATTTTTAAATGGTCATCCAACCACAAAAAGGAAGTACAAACACCCCATTTGGGATGATCGCAACAACAAATCCTATCTAGAATGGTTGAAAGCTCAAGTTCCCTCGACAGGTGGTCTCTAAGCCTCCGTAATTAACTCTCGGATGGATAACATCTCTCCTTTCCCCCTTGATGAACTCATGCACGTCCTTAAGTTGAAAAAGAAATCGACAGCAGCAGGCCATGACGGAATCAAATATGATATGATAAAAGTCCTTCCCGTGCCAAGCCTTCTAACCCTTCTATCTGCTATAAATGAGCGCTGGATGACCAACTCGTTTCTCATTGTTTGGCGTACAATTAAAATAGTGCCCATTCCTAAACCCGGAAAAGATCTTGAAATATTCATTAGCTTCAGACCCATATCCCTCTTGCCCGTTCTTCTAAAAGTTACCAACCAAATGATTAGAGAAAGATTAACAAATTTCCTAAACCACTCACACGTTCTCCCTTCAAGGTCCTTTGCTTATCAAAAAAATATCTCCACCGGTATGTGCTTTAATGAAGTCTTCTTCACAATTGCAAATGAAAAAGCAAATGTAAACCAGATAGTTATGCTCTGCTTAGACATTAATAAAGCTTATGACTGCGTTAATTTAGTGAAACTGGACCAAATTCTATCTGATTTTAAAATACCGACACAAAGTAGGCATTGGGTTCTCAACTTTCTTTCCTCGCGAACTCTCGTATTAGATTCATATACAGTCGAAGTCTGTGGAGGTTTACCTCAAGGTAGCTGTTTCAGCCCAGTTCTTTTCAATCTATATACAGCCGGATTTCCTCATCATCTCTGCTGGAAAATCATTAGTAGCAAACACGCGCCAAAACGACTTTGAAAAATAAATTATTATAATAAATATATAACAAATTATTATTTTAGTTAAGGGAATTGCGAAAAGACTAAATGTGAGCCTGGTGAGACATTACTTGGAATAAGCATCTTTCGGTTGTTATCTTGAATTAAATTTTCATGGAAAAACTTTCTGCTTTTAGCAATAAAGGATTAACGTGGCACTCCATTTGTCTTGCTGGCACCGTTTGAAGAAATAGCGCCTACTCATATCCTTACGTTCACTAGAGAAGCGTAACTTCATTACAGATTTTTTCCCATTGGAAAGTTGATGGACTGTGTCATTAACTAATCGCGTCTTTGTTTAACGATATAACCTTAAATGTTCCTTCCTCTCGTTCCGGAACTTACTTTTTATAAAATTTGGCCAATGCCAATTCAATTATAAATCATTCACTTAGGGTCCCTTTTAAAAATTGTAGTGATTTTTACAGCCTTTAAATATACACTTCTGCACAATTGCGCATTTCCCATGCCATGCTCAAACTAAAATTTACAATCTGCCAAGGTCGGCTTATAATCTGTCAACCTAAAAGTAATGATATAATGCCCAATTCCCCAAGCGTTTGCATGTTTACATCGGCTTAGTGGCACAATATATGAATGCTTGTGCACTCTTCTTCTTTATTCACTTATTTGTACATTGATCTTTGTAGTTTTTACAATTGCTTTCTTTTTCTTTGATAGTTACTTATCTCGCCGATTAGGCCTTCACTTGTAAGTGTTCTCTATAAATAAAACATCGTTATTTATTCTTTTAAATAAATTTCATTGCCTCAAAGTGTTTTCCATTTAATATAATGCACTTTCCAATCCTCGAAACAATCGCAGAAACCTTTAGTGGGATGAAATTCGCTAGTTTCTGGATTTCGACATTTATCTTCTCAAACGATTCGAGACGGTGTTCCCGAAGCGGTCTTTCGAGTTCGTTCAGCAGCCATAAATTAGTCATAATGATGCGTTTCGTAACGTCTTGGTGATCAGTAATTATTGTGTCACAATGGCCATGCGATCTTGTTTTCAAAAAGGTGAGCTTATTTGGAACCCATCAAGACTTGATGCGTTTGAGATTAAATATTCATAGCATCAGCAAGGTCCTCAAACGTCAGACGACGATTTTTGAATAAAATATCTTTGGTTTCTTTTCTTTTTGATTGATTTTCATCAATAGTTAT
>NW_024000485.1:0-2527 GCF_014805625.2 Glossina fuscipes
TCTACCTGAACGCCTAGTGGAAATAAATTTTTAGGTAATATTTGGACTTTGTAAAGACTTGCCAATGAACTGCTTTTGAATGTCAATATTTTTTAAGTTTAAAATTTCAAGTTTTTGGAATTGACCAGCACTTAATCATCAGTATCAGGTAATTGCTCTCATAATAGTAAATACAAATAGAGAAAATTGTTTTTCGCCTTTGCTAATGGTGTTACGTAATTGCTTTTTAACAACAACAATGTAACAGCGCAAGCTCTTGTCGAATTTATTCCTTTAGTTCTGAATCCGTCTTCTGTATATTGTGGCCGCTTTAGTAAGCCAATGAACATGATATATTTACGCGTTTCCTGAAGCCTTGCCATCCTTAAATTCATTTTATTTAAGCGCTTTAATAGAATGATTCAATTGTTAAGTTAACATAATGTGTCGTCTACCTGAACGCCTAGTGGAAATAAATTTTTAGGTAAAATTTGGACACTGTAAAGACTTGCCAATGAACTGCTTTTGAATTTAATATTTTTTAAATTTAAACACTCAAGTTTTTGAAACTAACCAGCAGTTAATCATCAGCATCAGGTAATTGCTCTCATAATAGTAAATACAAATAGAGAAAACTGTCTTTTACTTTTGCTAATGGTGTTACGTAATTGCTCTTTCACAACAAGAATATAACAGCGCAATCTCTAGTCGAATTTATTCCTTTAGCTCCCAATCCGTTTCCTGTATATCGTGGCCGCTTTAGTAGGCCAATGTATATGAAATATCGACCCGATTCCTGAAACCTTCCCATCCTTAAATTCATTTTATTTAAGCGCTTTATAGAATGATTCAATTGTTAAATTAACATAATGTGTTGTCAACCTGAATGCCTAGTGAGGATAAAATTTAAGTAAAATTTGGACGCTGTAAAGACTTGCCAACGAACTGGTTTTGAATGTAAATATTTTTTAAAATTAAACACGCAAGTTTTTGGAATTAACCAGCAGTTAATCATCAGCATCAAGTAATTGTTCTCATAATAGTAAACATAAATAGAGAAAATTGTGTTTTCCCTTTGCTAATGGCGTTACGTAATTGCTCTTTAACAACAACAATATAATAGCGCAATCTCTAGTCGCATTTATTCCTTTAGCTCCCAATCCGTCTTCTGTACATTGTGGCCGCTTTAGTAGGCCAATGTACATGAAATATCGACCAGATTTCTGAAGTCTTCCCATCCTTAAATTTATTTTATTTAAGAGCCATAATAAAATGATTCGATTGTTAAATGAATATAATGTGTTGTCAATCTAAATGCCTAGTGCAGATAAATGTTTAGGTAAAATTTGGACCCTGTAAAGACTTGCCAATGAACTGCTTTTGAATTTAATATTTTTTAAATTTAAACACTCAAGTTTTTGGAATTAACCAGCAGTTAATCATCAGTATCAGGTAATTGTTTTCATAATAGTGAACATAAATAGAGAAAATTGTCTAGTCGAATTTATTCTTTAAGCTCCCAATCCGTCTTCTGTACATTGTGGCAGCTTTGGTAGGCCAATGTACATGAAATATCGACCAGATTTCTGAAGCCTTCCCATCCTTAAATTCATTTCATTTAAGCACCTTAATAAAATGATTCGACTGTTAAATGAACATAATGTGTCGTCAACCTGAATACCTAGTGCAGGTAAATGTTACGGTAAAATTTGGACCCTGTAAAGACTTGCCAATGAACTGCTTTTGAATTTAAATATTTTTTAACTTTAAACACTCAAGCTTTTGGAATTAACCAGCAGTTAATCATCAGCATCAGGTAATTGTTCTCATAATAGTAAACACAAAAAGAGAAAACTGTGTTTTTCCTTAGCTAATGGTGTTTTGTAATTGCTTTTTAGCAACAACAATATAGCAGCGCAATCTCTAGTCGAATTTATTCCTTTAGTTCCTATTGCGTCTTCTGTATATTGTGGCCGCTTTAGTAAGCTAATTTACATGAAATATTGACCCGTTTCCTGAAGCCTTCCCATCCTTAAATTCATTTTATTTAAGCGCTTTAATAGAATGATTCAATTGTTAAGTTAACATAATGTGTCGTCTACCTGAACCCCTAGTGGAAATAAATTTTTAAGTAATATTTGGACGCTGTAAAGACTTGCCAATGAACTGCTTTTGAATGGAAATATTTTTAAAATTTAAACACTCAAAATTTTTGGAATTAACCAGCAGTTAATCATCAGTATCAGGTAATTGCTCTCATAATAGTAAATACAAATAGAGAAAATTGTGTGTTTCCTTTTCTAATAGTGTTATGTAATTGCTCGTTAGCAACAACAATATAACAGCGCAATCTCTAGTCGAATTTATTCCTTTAGTTCCTATTGCGTCTTCTGTAGGTTGTGGCCACTTAGTAAGCTAATTTACATGAAATATTGACCCGTTTCCTGAAGACTTCCCATCCTTAAATTCATTTTATTTAAGCGCCATAATAAAATGATTCGATTGTTAAGTTAACATAATGTGTCGTCTACCTGAACGCCTAGTGGAA
>NW_024000486.1:0-3857 GCF_014805625.2 Glossina fuscipes
ACATTGTTGAGTTGTTGAAAGTGATGTAAAAAAAAGTGTTGCAAACTTTGGCTGAAAACAAGAAGGGAATGTTATGGAGATCAAATATGATTGAACGCAAAATATAAAAATTGTTATGCATTAAAAAAATAAATTCGCTTTTCTAATAAAGCAAGTTAGTTCCCCGAGACGGCGTATATTTTTTCCTATAAAGAGGTCGAGGAGACCAGCATATAACTTGAAGAAGCTAAAAGAATTTCTAATACCTTCATGCCTATGACGTCTGAAAATTAGATGCTCAGCAGACTCGATCATATTGCAAACTTCACAAATATCACATGGTGTAGCTCGAATCATTTTTAAAGTGTGACCACTCATGAAAGAATCTCTATAAAGAATTTTGATTTCCCAAGAATTAAAAGAAGCTTCTTAAAAGGGTTTGAATTGAAATGTGGAATTTATTTTATAGAAAAGGCGATTGGATTTAACTCGGTAATCTATTTAAATTCATCATTTAGTTGTTGAGAGATGTGGTTACGAATTGACCATAATGCTTCATTGGGACGCATTGCTTTCATGGACGAAATTGTCCCGTCAACTTGAGCCTTCTTTGTATGAAAGTCAGCTGTTTCATTTAAAAACAAAGCCGCAGTGACCAGATAGCCAAACAATTCAATAAAAGTCGAGGAATGTTCTTCCGCCTCTTTGACTCTATGTACTATTTTAGATAGATGCGCCACTATCGACGAGCTAGATACATTATGTCCGACGGAGCCGTCGGTGGTCTATATATCATAGTCGTTGTTTTAATAAGGAACAAATTGTTCTTGACATACGATCCTCAAACAAGAGAAATTGACATTTTGCTTTGAGGTAGAGATCGATTCATGAATGTTCACGAAGACTCTATGTTTGTTGGTAACAAAATTCCAGAGAGGAATTGAATTTATCTTGTCAAAAATATGATGCAGTTTTCGATAACAAAATGTGTAGCTGCAAGAGACAGTACCTCTGAGAGACATAACATTGTGAAAAAAGGAAGGATTCAACGTCTTGACCTTAATTAATTGTTTGGCAGTACAAAGAAGAGGTCTTTCGGAAACGGGCCATTCAGCAGAAGTGACATTGAGAAAATGTTGAGAAGTTGAGAGTGTCAGTCCAGTACAAAATTTTAACATTCTACTTTCAAATGTTTGTGTACGTTTTTCAATATATTTTGGGAAGTTACAAGATGTAGAATGTGCAAATTCAATCTTAGACCTGACTAAAGTTTTGTACGCAGTCAAAATTTGTTGGGAGGTAATCCTGACTGATTGTTAGTCATCAGTTTGATGATATTGCATCCAGATTGGCAGTCTTTGAATGCTTTCTCTTAATGTCCACGAAGAGTTAGGCTGCCATTTAATGCCAAGAAATCGAAGAGACTTCACCTGATTAACTTTAGTTCCTTTAATAAAGAGGCGAATTTTGCGTTTAGAAACTTTTGAAAAATGAAAAGTATTTATTTTGCTGGGGTTAAAATATAAATTAAGATCATCACATGCATTGAAAAAAAGATTGACCTTTAACGAGAGGTTATTCACAGCCACTGAAAAAGGTGAATCCGCAGATACAATTAGCAAATCATCTGCATATTGAAAAATATGAGTTTTGTCATCATGAAGATTATGCAAGGTAGCTGCACATAGATCGAAGAGTATGGGGCTTAAGCAACTGCGTTGTGGAATACCGCCATACACCTCAATTTAGTCTGTAACCTTACCAGCGCACGCTTGGATAAAAAATATAGTATCCACAGACGTATTTGAAGAGGAATTGAGAAGCTTAAGAGAATTCTACCAAGCTTAATCTAGTTGACAGGCTTTAGATAGTTCATTAACGCACATATTCACAGATTTGCGTTTTTGGTAGGCGTAAGAACTACTTAAATCATTTAAGCTTTTACCTGCCTTAGGAATGGGAACTATTTGAATACATGGCAAATCTAAGGGTATAAAGTTAATAGACTAGCAGTTATTAATTGCATGCAAGAGGATACATAAGCTTCCTCCAGACAGTGCTCTGACTTAATTCCATGACAACTTTGAGCAGTAGCCCTCTTTCTGGTATGTAAGACATATATTAGCTCACGCAATGAAAAGGGTGTATTGTTGAGACTACTAAAGCGAATTTAAGGTATTGTAATCTGATCGGCACTTGGAATATAGTTCTTGAGCATATCTAAGTATCTCTTGTTATCATGGTCATTTCACGCAGCTCAACCGTTTAATTTTCGACTAAAACGTCGATGACCATTAACGTAGTTCCAGAAAAAACACGAGTTGCCATTTTCACATAACCCTTTAATCGTGGTAGCCCTATGTGTCCTTTTTCTCTTTCTAACTGCAGCCGTCCATTCTTTCAGTGTTTTCATATATTTAATGAAGATGGCTGGATGGGCATATTTATTCATTTTTTTCTTGCAGGTTGAGAAAGAGTGCTAACAGGGAGGACTTCCACCAAGGTTTAGGTGAGGAGGATTCAATATGAGAAAAGTTGGTTCTAGCAGACTTGATCTCAGACTGAATAGTACTTTGAATTGATGGTAAATCGGAAGGAAAATCAATTTTAGACAGGCGGTCTATAAGGAAGTTACGTAAAATGAAATTTTCTATTTTTTTAACGGCTTTGCTGCAAATTTGAAATAAAATGGAAGAGTATTGACTTTTGAGAATTGGGACATTAGTTGTATTCCAGTTGAATGATAAAATAGTTGAATTAGAAAAGGTTAGATCCAAGACGCTGCTCGCTTTGCTACCACTCCGATTACAATAAAAGGTAGTATTATCATTATTTAAAACATTAAAACTGCTGGCATTGATGGCATTTACAAGGATTTTGCCTTTGTTGGCCGAGAGCTAGTCGCCATACAAGTAACGTCTAGCATTGAAATAAACAGTTAGACTCACATTTTGTTCATTATCAAGAAAGTCACATAATCTCTGAATCTCATCACGCACAGTTTGTACAAGAACACTGTGTGGAAAATAGCATGTTGCTATGAAAAGTCTTGGTTTAAGATTCATGGTTTTGATGACGATAATGTTAATAGCAGAATTGCAGGGAATACGTCTGAAATTGACGCCTTTCTTATCTAGGATACTAACAACACCATAGCCGTCATTCCGGCATTTGGTGACTAAGGTACAATTAGAAACTTTACCTTTAAAAAAATGTTCATCTTTCAGAAAAACTTCGCTTAAGATGTAGAAATCAATATTATTCGAGTTCAAGTAAAAATCCAAAATTGATAATCTTCACCGAACACTTTGAATATTACATTGTAAAAACGAGATCATATTTCAAATAAAAATGGATTTACTAGTAGCGAGAATTAGCACAATAAGACATTTTTTTCTTCAAATTGCTTAACAAGATCCTAAAAGATCATCGGACGACACATTCTTTAATCGCAGAGATTAATTTATCAAGTTCCGAAGAACGTAAATTGTTGTTTGAAATCACTGGACGCTGAGAACTTGCTACAGACGGCTTAGTGTGTGAGCTGAGAGAAGCTTTCGTAATAACAGATTTCCTTTTAATAACCGCATTAAATTTTTTCTTTGTTAGAATCTTATTAACATTTTCACTACCATCCTTGGCCAAAACGGCGGACGAGCTCTTCAGTGAAGGGAAATTCTCATCGTAGAAATTATCATCCAGATATTCAAAGTAGTTTGAGAAAAATTTCTGTTTCACTTCTTTGCCGGAAAGGTTTTTAGTGGCCATAATCTTGTTGATATTTAATTCCTGCTCTCTGTTCGGGGAAGACTTGTTTGAGGGGTTATGCTCACCGGAACCGCAGGACAAACAGCTCGTTTCATAGTTTTCACACATGG
>NW_024000487.1:0-1005 GCF_014805625.2 Glossina fuscipes
GGGTCGCTGGACCACAACGTAACATTTCGAGAGTGTCCAAAAAGAAAGAAAGAGGAAAATTTTAAAAAAATTTTAACCATCCAGAACTTATCTTTTAGAGAATACAAAGAGAAATTCTCTAACAACCCATACAATTTACTTGAAAACTATGACGAAAACTTCCCAGCAATGAAGGACAGCAATGCTCCTAACAATATCAGAGACCCTACTATTGATACAAATAATATTTTAATTAACAAAAACTTCAATGCAGTTTTAAAAAATAAAACAAGTATTCCCAAGTCCTTGCACAGAATGTCTCTCAAGACGCCCTCGACTTACAGTAACAGTAAGTCGCAGGAGCCAAAAAAACCTACCCCACCCCCTGAAAAGCATACTTTCATCAATTACCATAAATCCACTGAAATGGAGATAATTCTGGAAAAGATTTTCAGGAATCTCTCCATCTCTTCTCAAGAAGACATGCTTAAAACCATCCAAACAGAAATAAGTTCCCTTAAATCAAAATTTGATCTTTTAAAACAAGGTACATCTGGGTCGGCCCTATCATGTTCTAACATTTCTCATGACGTTCTTCCTACAGTATAACATACAAAGCTTCAGGCGTAATGCCCCTTCTCTTGATTTTTTCATAAATTCCAACCGTACTGATTTCGCCATCTTGAGTGAAATCTTTCTGTCCGATGAAAAAATTTCCGATCTCAAAATCTCAAATTACAACTCCGCTTATAAATGTAGAAGTGACGGCTATGGAGGTGTTGCCATCCTTGCCAGAAAAGGCATATCCTTCAAACAAATCCCATTTAAATCGACTGCTGACATTGTCATTATCAAAACCTCTTGTCTAAAACCTAATATCGTCATTGCTGCTTGCTATTTCAAGCCCAACATCCCCATTCAATCTTTCCGGGATGACTTTAATCGTCTCTGTGATATGCTCAATAGTTTCCACAATGTCATAATTGCAGGAGATTTCAATGCAAGACACCCTTGCTTTGGTGACTC
>NW_024000488.1:0-2068 GCF_014805625.2 Glossina fuscipes
TATGTGTGTACTTCGGGAAAAGTTTAATTTTTCTTATGATATAAAAAACAAAGAAACAAAGCAAATTTATTAATTTCATCACAAATGTTTTCATCAAAAAAAAAAGAAGGAAAAACATATCTAATCGGTAAAGCTCTGAACAAACTGTGTGTAAATCCAGCGTTTCATGCGGTTGCGGTGGAGGCAAACGCAAGCTGCTTCAACTTCAAGCAGCGGATAGCACCAGCAACCACCACAGAGGCCGACAGCACTGGAGCAGCGAGTAGGACGTCAGCGGGAAGGGACAACGCCGTAGTAACCCAGGTACTTGCCTTGTTATTTTTTTGTTTCGTGTGCCCCGAGTTCCTAGTAAACCGCCATGAGCGGCTAAGCCCTAACTCGCACTGCGGTAGCGGCAGTGCAATGTGAGGAGTGCACCCTGTCAACTAATTCGCTCTACCGGCCAAAGAGGGGCTGGAACCGTGACAAGATCTAATAGATTTTAAAAGCTTAGACGAGAGAAAAGAGATATATTACAGCGTAGTGAAAATATATATCCATATTTTAATCTGGGAATCTAAGAGACAAAACGTCGTCTGTTTCAGTTGCACAGAGGGTCATCAATTGTTTTATAAAAGTAGTCTGGAGTGCAAAAGCAAACTCAAAAATGCTCTCGTAATCAAATTATAATACCCATTCTACATTCCAATTATTTTGCATTGGCCTTCATAAATGTAATAGAAAGACAATTTATTTACATTGATCTTTTCGAGGAAAACGAGAATATTGTCCGAACTTTTTTCCTTATATTTAGAGATATATTAGAAGACAGCACAGTTGGGCTATGTAAAAAGGTTTACCATTACATCCAGGGTGACTCCTTCAATTGTCGAGTCCATATTTGCCGATTTGTTGAAGCATTTTTTCAATCTGCAGCTTTGAAAAAAGTGGAAAGTTTTTTCGAATACGGAAATATAATGAAACAAAAATTAATGGACTTAACCGATAAGTTGGAAAATATTTATCTACATAGTGGAGGCATATGTAATGACGACAGCGTTAGATGTGGCAATTACGGCAGGTCCATAGATAACAGCTGTCGTAGTTACCGTTATAATAATTCTTATGAAATACGGTGCGTTTTATGCCAAAGCCGTGGGAATATCTGCAAATTGGTCCGTTTATTCAATCTGCTTTTGTCCGGAAATATAATCATCCATCTAAATGAAATATGCGCTTTGATTCCTGTCACAGACAAATTGCCATGCTTATCAAGCGGACGGCTTTTTGCAGTTAAATGTCGTATATGAATGTAAATATAAAAAATATCCGGAAAAATTGGGCACAGGTCGAATATAGCTTTATCTTGCTATTAGCTTGCTTTTTTACCGATATGAGTTCAACTTTCAATACTTACAACTTTAACCAATTGCTTAACACTTCTAAAATATGTATGTTTAAAAGCATCTTAGTTAAAAAAAAATATTGTAATTTTTATGTATATAGTCGAGAAACTGAGACTTGTGATGAATAATTAAAAAAATGTATCGTATAAAAATATATAAGAAGTCGGAGCGAATAATGTGAGTAATAACTAAATAAATCACGTCACGGAGATTTGTGTAAATAGTGCAGATAAAATTAATGTAAATATTGTTATGAAATTCGCTTTTACTAAGATAGAGTCCGTATCACTGGATCGCGGATATTTTATTCAAGAGAAATATACTTCAAAGTTCTTTTATTTTACAATTGCATTCCTTCACAGTAGGAGTATTTATTTACAATATATTTTCGCTGTACTCTCAGCTCAAATGTTCTTGTCCGACTCATTCTCCCTTCCACAAATATTCTATTTATATACATTTTTGCAAGCATGTTACTATACTTAAATTTCCCGTCTGATTAAGGCATCATGCCAGGTGCAGGCATTAAACTCCCAGAGCGATCTGTCCCTATCTCTACCTAAATTTATGGATTTATTTCTAATCCCAGCCTGTTTTTCCTCTAATCGTTTTCATAGGCCTGCAGCTGCATGACGCGCCTGCGAACGTGCACTTTGCTTTTACCTGTCTGCTTTTCCGTCAAT
>NW_024000489.1:0-1663 GCF_014805625.2 Glossina fuscipes
GGGTTTTACATACATTATGGAAAAAATCGATACATTATGGAAATGAATATAACCCGGTTTTACAGTGGTGGGTATGAAAAGGGCAGTAGACTCGCTGATGAAGAACTTGAAAACCAACACTGGTTTTGTTTATTCAAGAAAGTTGCCTCCACGTAATCATTTGAGTGGTAACCAAAACTTTGTATCTTGCCATAAACGTGCCGCAAGTCCTTCATTTTCTTCATTTACTTTAATTTTCGGCTTACTTCTCGCTTGAAGATGTGTCGTGCCTGAACCGTAATAGTAAATATAAGGGACAAAAACACTTCAATGTTTTCCAAGAAACCATTTTCGGGATTTCCTTAATTCAAAATATAACACGTTCGATTCGAAATTCCTAGTTAACTCTTCATGTAAAATATTCTACAGAGTTGTCTACGGCGGCGATTTAATGCATTCTTAATTGCCGATTGCGGAACATCATTTAGTGTACATTTTGTTGTAAAGAATGATGACTTCAGATATATTTATCGATTTTTTTGCGAACAGTGAGTATAGGCCTTCAATTCGTTCCGACCTTAAGCTTTGGAATCTAACAATTAACCAAGAAACAGCACGCACATTGACAATAACTGTGTAACGTCTATCACTTTGTATTAAATTTCTTATCCTGAAGCCAAAGTGTGATAATAAAACTCTACAATGTCAATTTCGCAGGCAAATAACAGGCTTGGCAAGTTGCGACAACCGCAAGATAACAAGCCGTCTTTTACCTTTGATTGACAGAAACATATGTTTACTAATCTATTAACGGCTTAAACCTGGGGAATGGTATGCATAGAAAAAAGCCGAAGGTTATGTAAGAAATGTAACTACGTTTGGTTTCATCGTTTACTTTATATTGACGAATTCTGAATTTTGCCATGTTTTTTCAAAAGCTCCAATAAATACTATTGAAAACTCTTTATAGAAATATCAAGACATTTTTTTTAATTACAAAGCAATATAGTGTCGCACGGTTCACCATTACAGACATAGTACAGACACAGGCTCCATAAGTTCGCTTAATATTTTTATATGCAGGAAATACGATATTTTCTAAGCGCCCCAAATTTTTAGTCATTGTCACATAAAAGTTACTGACACAAAATTTATTTTCCATCTTTTAGTTCACTTGACAAAACATTATTTACTTTATATTAAGTGTGCGTGTAGGTGCCCCTCTATTTAATATCGTTGTTAAGGGGAAGGTTAAGAGAAAGATTAACCCCGAATTTATTGTGGCCACGTGGTTGAATAAATGGAAGTGTCTAAATACCTATTAGAAGTTTTCCTACCGATGCGAAAGCAAGTTAAATAAAAGGTTTTTGCAATTACTTTGGAATGCATGGCTTTGCTACTGCTGCATACACACACATCTTACTCATTTCTATTAATACTCTTTTGCTCCTTAAGAATTGCTATAATTTATTAATATATTTTTAGAATTTTCTTAACTCTAGGCTTGCAAGATGTCATTTGTTATTTAGCAGCGACTATGAGAACAATTTCAGAAAACCTCCTGTATAGGAACCTGTTAGAACTTAGCTTTATAAAAATAAGTTGGGATTTCAGTTTTAACTCGTCTATAAATCCACGCATATCTAATAGCTTAACTTACTACTCCCTTAATGGAAACATTTAA
>NW_024000490.1:0-6670 GCF_014805625.2 Glossina fuscipes
ACTTCAACTTTCAGAACCGAAGCCAGAGCTATCGTTCACGCTGCGAACCTTGCCCATAAAAACAAACTCAAAACCATCATTGTTACCGACAGTTCGTCCGTATTACAAGCTATTCGGAAACCTTCGACTTCGAGATAGAGCAAATTAAGGAATATAATTACTACACCCGACGGAAAAATTAAAATACACACGTAGTTTCTGCATAAATTGCAATGATCAACACTCAGCGTTAGACAAACAATGTCCACGTTTTGTACAAATGAGTGAAATACTAAAAATCAAAACAGAAAATTACTGTAGCATGGGCGAAGCGGGAAAGAAATCCATCTGTAGCCCAAGAAATTGGAAAAAGTAATACCTACGCTGCTGTTGTCTCGCAAATCGAGCCTAGTAAGCCTTTAACTCCAACTCCTTCCAATGAAAAACGTGTTCCACCATTAACCAAAAAACGTATTGCGAAACCAGTTACATCACCCGCCAAAGATAATATTGAAACAACCAAAGCAACACCAAATATTGAAAAAATTAAAACAACAACACATTTGCTAAAATCTAATATACCAAATTCTCCAGAATCTCCAGCTCTCAACTTTACTCAACAAATCGCAAGTGTTAATGAATCCATTCTTTCATCCCTCAATCAACCTTCAATTTCAAATTATTCACGTGCGCCAACCCGTTGCGCTTCAAATGTACCAAATCACCTAAATACAGATTATTCAGCTGGTAAGTATAAATCATTCACGAAAAATTCCTATAGCGACCTTCTCGACGGAGACGCTGACATGTCAACTTGACCTTCCTTCTCTGCTTCCATGTCATTACAAATAAATAAAGTTTTTAAAATTCTACAATGGAACATTAAGGGACTTATTAATAATTTTGATGAACTCCGTACACTCATAAGGGATTTTAATCCAACCTTTTTATCGCTTCAAGAAATCCATTGTAGAAGGTCTTTTAACCATATTCCACCCAAATCATACACTGGATACTTCACGAATGCTGATTAAAATTTGTATTCCAAACAAGAAGTTGGTGTTTTTATAACATCAAATATACCTCACAAACGCATAAATTTAAGCTCAAATATACAAATAATGTTAAATATAAAATTTAGAGTGCTTTCGCTCTATATCCCACCTTCTCAATCGTTTTCTCAGCAAGAACTCTACAATTTATTCTCCGCACTTTCCCCCCATATGTTATTTTAAGACTCTTGAAATCATGGAATGTCGGACCCAAATTCTTCAACTACATCAAATCATTCATGTCGCATCGGCGGTTCAAAGTTAGAGTCAACAATCATCTCTCTGATTATTTTCCGCTAATGAGTGACATTCCGCAAGGATCTCCTCCCTCTGTGACGCTTTACCAGATCGCCTTCAACGAAATTAGCAAAATTCTTTGCCGAGTGCCAAGAGTAGAACATTGTCTCTACGCGGACGATGTATACATTTTTACAAAAGAAAAAGACAACACGAAAGCAATCAACATCCTCGAATCTATTGCATGTGAGATCTCCACATGGGCAAACTCGTCGTGCAGACGCTGCAAATTGTCGGGCTCACGTTTTCCAACAAATATCGTTGAAAAGCACACTACCTTCGGTTAAAAACTTTTATTTTAACAAGGGTGAATTTCATACAGTACGTTCCTTGGAGAAGCCATGAGCATATTAACATTATTGCTTATCTTACCAAAATGCTTGTGTTAAGCAAGATTGACTAAGCTTTGATAATTTATGGCAATAGCAGCAAATCTAATATCAACATCCTTAAACCGGTCTACCACCAAGCACTCAGAGCAAGTTGTTATGCTCTTCAGACGACGCCCGTAAATAATATTATAATTGGAACTGGTCTCCCAACTTTAGAAAGTAGTCTTTATGAGTTAAAAGCCAAAATAGTCCCCAAGCTTCTTAATTCAAACAATTACTACTATTGTTTGTACGTCGCAAAGAAATTGAATATTCCCTTAAAAATTTTCCGCTCTTTTGGTGTTAAAGCTTCATGGATTTTGGAAGACTGCTCTTTTGACATTTCGCTGTCTATGCACAAGATAGAAAATACTCCAAATTACGTTTTCAGGAATCTAATAGCTGAAAAAACCCAAATATTGGAACGGCTCAAAATCTTCTGGTCTGCCTCCTGCTTGTGCCGTGGTTGATGCTACAGGACGAGTTCTTCTCAACCACATATTTCCCGAAAGTACTTCAACTTTCACAACCGAAGCCAGAGCTATCCTTCACGCTGCCAACCTTGCCCATAAAAACAAACTCAAAACCGTCATTGTTACCGACAGTTAGTCTGTATTACAACCCTTCGGAACCCTTCGACTTCATGATGGAGCACCATCAACAAATTAAGGAATGTAATTACAACTCGAGGGAAAAATTTAAATGTTATGGGTACCAAGTCACATCGGTTTATTGGGGAATGAGCAGGCTGATCGAGCGGCAAAGTATGCTGCTTCTGCTCCTCTAATTAAGGATGATGTCATGGAAAAGTTGGACCTTCAAAGATACATTGGAAGAAAAGTTAAAAAGAAAATTACAGAAGGAAATTTACAATACCATCATCAACACTACTTTTCCATTAACCCTCAATTAACTCCACCTTTATATCCAACAAATGTTGAGAAAACCAAGGTCCAAACTTTTTCGAGAATTCGCCTTGGTCATACAATTGAAACTCACCGGTGTATATTGAAGAAGTCTTCCTCCCCAATCTGCAGTTGTGGACAAGCTCCCATTATAAGCCACATTCTCTGCGACTCCCTTAATTTTTCCTTGGCTAGAAGTATTGCATTTGGAACAATTAACCCTTTCGACATTCGAAAATCAGCTTCAGAACAGAATACCAATTCAATATATTACCTTATTAATAATACTAAGCTCATAATCTAATGTACATTTATTTAAATTAGAGCCCATAGCCTGTGTTGCTAGTGTTAAATGCCTTTTTTTTGTAGTCCAAGAGTTTATTTCATTAGTCTAAAATTATAATAATAATAAAATTCGACTTCAATTTCAACTGTTAAGTACATTTTTCAGGTTAATTTGTTTGGATGTATCATCTACACCCAGAAGCATATGTTTATACCCTGTTCTTTTATTATGCTTTGCTTATACAACCGAATAATCCATCAAAATAAAATGCCGGGCACATTGATTGTATTATGCAATTCCGTGGCGCACGAACTGTCAAAATAAAATTTATAGTGTGAAGGTGGCAGAATCGCAACGTAACGAATTGAAAACAGGGATGGCGTGTGGAGGCTTTCTCAACATTAACGAATTACGGAGTTAATTCTGGTGATAGCTGAGGTGGGATGAAACTAATTCCACCAATATCTTTGTTTTTTTGTACTGTACGTCAAGACTGTTTGCTTCGTATTCGGGAAGAAGTGTTTCCTATTAAGCGAATTAAAATACTGTTCACAGTTTAAAAAGGAATGATTTTATTTAAAAATCGGCCTGCTTACATATTATTGATATTCCACATTTGTTGATTTATGTATGAAATGTGTGTTTATGAAGAGAAAACGTTGTTTATATCTAACACTTTCCTTTAGGATTATTGTATCCTGTTAATATTTCACCTTTAAAGGAGGGAAGTGATTAGTTGTAGATTTGGGATAAAAGTTATGTGAATTATATATTTTTATGCGGCTGTTCAGTGTGAACACACTTTTTAAAAAAAGTTATTACACCTCTAGTTACTTCTATTCTTTTAAGGACCTTAAACAACTTCCAAAGGCAAGATTGCGATGTTAATCTCAAGCAACAGCATTTTACGCCTAACAAATTTTAACGATGTAACCGAAATGCTTGACACTGCTGCACTTACAACATGATAAGTTTATTGCTATAACTAATCTGTAATAGTAGTTTAAAATTATGCATCAAATTATCCATATATGTGCATATATATATTATATAGCATTAATTCGATCGCAATATGATTGGTTTGGTACTTTACAAGAAAGAGACTTGACATCTGCCGTCAGCCTGAGTAAAGAAAAACGAATAAGGTAAAAAATTATGGAAGCAATGTGCAATAATTCTGCTTTTAAAATACAAGTATGCCAACGTACCAAATATATACATGTATTACAATGGGCGGGAAAGTGTCTGAAGGCTGCCCGATTTAACAAAGTGTGAGACCTTGAGACGCTAAAACCCACCTATGCTCCTATCCTCTACTATTTACCTTCATAGGGAAGATCACCGTTTGGGCACTATCTGAGACCCTGTGTTGGCGCAAAAACTGCTATCGCTTTTCGTTTTGTCCAGCAACCTCCTGGTCGAACTGATTCATAATCGATTATTAATTTAACATAGTGGCTTCTACCTGAGGTATGTGGTCATGAGCCGTAGTGTGACCACTGCTGTGATATGTGAGAAGACCTCACATCTTCTTATCCGGAAAATCAGTTATAACGACGATTGCACGAGCGGGAACTGAAATTTGGTTTGCATGTTCTTACCTTAAATTGTCTAATTTGAGAATATATTTCATCTGTTCGAACATTTCCAATTAAAGCGGAAGCAAAGAATTACTCAAATTGTAACTTCTTAATTTAATTTCTGCGTCTAAAAGCCTTACCAAAACACGAGGCAATTCGGGCACCCAAAACTACATATTAGGCAAAGCGAACGTCAGCATTACGACAGAGTTCTATTGTATGAGAAACGCCGTTATAAAGTTGTGTAAAAGTATTTTTGATTTAAAATAAATTTGTCGAATTGGTCCGATAGGTGACAGTTGTTTTCCCCAAAAGCAAATTCGTTTTCCTCGTTACTCTTAATGCGCTTCTCAAGGGAATTGATCATTTGTTAGGGGATTGTTTCCATGTGGGGTTTCAATGTAAGAATTTTCCCACCCGACGCACAACCCAACGATTAAAATTATTTTAAAAGTTGCTATGTACAGTTTACGAAAACTATGTACATTTTTGCTGTATTTTTGTTGCACACGTGAAAGTTTTTTAATTTTTTTTAATTACTACTATATTGTGCTACTGTTACGTACAACAAATCATATACATTTAAGCTATTGTCGAAAATATAATAGGAAACCAACAAGTGGACCATTTCTTTGGCTAACATTTAATCCCCATTTTTGCGTAGATACAAGGAAACTTTCCCGTAAAACTACAAAGAATAATCTAACATTTAATACTAAAATGGCTATTATTAGAAGAGCACTTCTTTTATTATAACCTACATAGATATGTAACAGTAATTCTAGCATAATTTTAAATATACATTTTCACGTAACATATTTAAAGTATGTGTTTCTAACCATTACATTGGGTTGTCTGAAAAATTATTTACCATGCGTTGTACAAAATTTACGAAAAAGAAAGGAAATTATATATTCTATATTTTAGTGTTATCGAAATAATTATGATGACGTAAATAAATATTCTTCCATTTCCTTATAAATAAACAAAGGGAAAAATTATAGACGAAGCAAATTAAATTTCTTTCAAAAGTATCGCCGCATTTTGAATGACCGTAAAGGCAATAGAGACGAAAGATTTACATTTTGACATTTACTCTGATTGTCAACAGTTGCGAGACGAGCATATCAGCTTCAAGAATAAACTTCGTTTTTCATAGGCTCCTTTCGAAGCCAGCTTCAACATATCGAGTTCTACAAAGACTAAAGCATATGCTGATAAAGTGGTATAACAACTGCGCTGTACGAAGGGTGCGCAAAAATTTCCCGGCCAAACTTGCCAAATCATTGAAAATGCATATCGCCTGGTATTTTCAGGATGGAGCCCAAAGCTTTCTCTATTAAACAGTTTGGAGATTTTTATTTTAATCGCACTAGTTGTTTATAAAGGTAGATGAAATTAATAGTCAAGCCTGGTTGGAGCAACTCACGATACATATAATCCAAGCACAGCAAACAAAAAATATTGTGCATAAAGGGTTTACAATCGTGTGATCATCTTCGGCCATCTAAGAGAAAAACTTGAAAAGACACATTATTTTCCTATGCCGCGCACGTTTCGTTGCCTCACATTTATCTATTCAAAAATGGCTCAATTTCGCATATCATTTTTCGGCACGTACTGTTCATAAAATAACAATTTCTACTTATTTAAAATATTAACGCTGCCTCACCTAGGCGATACAAAATGTCATGAGGAATTCACGGATTTACTGTCGGTTTATATTATTACAAAACTTAATTTTTGCGGAGCCTAAGGATAATTGTCGTAAGAACGGCCACAATACTAAAGAATATATAAGAATTACCGGATTGTTTGTTGTGAAAGAGTATATCAAATTAATGGGTGGTGTGAATATATTATCATACTGTCCCCAAGTTTTAAAAAAATAAACACTTTATCATACAGTTGCTTTTCACTTTTTACATGTATATACACTTAATTTGTGGACTCTTTTCAATCGACAAAAGCAAAACCTCTTCTTCAAGAGTTTCCAGCATCAATATATATTCTAATGACAAAAATAAGGAGCAAACCAAAAAACGAGGTAGACCTGTATCTTTATGTGACAACGACTTAATCTGAAGAACTGGTATGCCGGAATATGTGTGACCACTTCTCTTATAGATTACCATTAAAGCCATACAGTTGCAAATCTGAACGTTTTTTGTGATATTTTTTGCTTTCTGAGTCGATTAAA
>NW_024000491.1:0-2994 GCF_014805625.2 Glossina fuscipes
TGGAAGAAAAAAAATCAGCGTGGTGACCCGACTCTTGTTTAACGCTTTCAAAGGTTTTTTTTCGTTTCGAAGGATTATTTTTCAACCGTATTTTTTAACCATATTGCGAGCTTCTGCAAAAAAAAAAAAATTTGTCGCGGGGAGAGTGTCCTCCTGTCTGTCAGGGATGACGACTAAGCCAAGTCAGCCATCGTTCTATCCGTAAAAGTTAGCAGTTCTTATCACTCATTCAAGAAGGACGACTAAACCAAGTCAGCCATCCCCTATCCGTAAAAATTAGCAGTCCCTACTAGTCATTCAAGGATTAAGCCAAGCCTGCCATCTCCTATCCGTAAAGTCAAAGAAAACCCTATCAGTAACGTCAGCTAGTTATGTAGTCCGTGACCACATACCTCTGGCTGCTATAACACAACTGAAAGGATGAGCGAGATGCCACACGTTCTTTTATAGTCGCGATCACCATCACTGTCCCGTTACATGGATGTTTTGACTATACTCACTTACATAGGCGTTGTAACGATATTCTTACACATCCATTATTACGTATGCTAACTTAGGTCCAACCGAACATGTTTGCTGCATGTATGTTACAATCTCAGCTCTGACTTGTATAAGTATCACAATGTTACTCTTATGTACATCTTATCGTTAATACTATCTTAAGTACCAAGTCGTATGATCGTATTGCTAGTGCTGGCTACTAACTCGGCGACGAGTTTCTGAGAGATGGTGGAGGGGTTGGCTGGAAGATGAGCTCTTCACTCAATAGCTGGTTACTACCTAGGAAATTTCTGAATGGGTTTAAGTACGTTGAAGGTAGTAATCTAGCGAGTGCATGGTAGATCGCCCCTGCCATGTCAGCGCAATACCCGAAACCTATATATCTCGAAGAAAAGTAGTTCATGGTGTTGGCAACCAAGGAAATATGGTGAATCCGAAACAAATACGGTTGTTTTTAACATCCGCCCAAAGTATACCAAAGGCTTTGTAAAACAAACTGGGAGCCACGGGGGTCAGGAGGCTCGCCTCACAAAGCCACGTATGCCTGCGGGTGTATGATGGACTTTGTTCATAAAGTCGTTGGAATTAAAATTTTCTCAAGAGAGAGTTAATTATACAAAAAGGAATTGACGGATGGCCTTCCCTTTGGCCTATTAATTAATAAACTCTCTTGAGAATTAATACATGCAAAAATTAAAAAAGGGATTTGACGGAAAGGCTTATGCCTTATTTTTACTTTTGAACATATGTCGCGAATGCCTGCGGGTAATAGTGGTAATTGATCAACGGCATCGTGGAAGCCTTATGCCGGAAACGAGCGCAATTTTTACCCTTTTTGAACGCATATCGTTGATCAATTTGTGAGTCCTGACTGCTTGGGTGCTGCCCTTCGGGGAGTACTCGCGGTGGTCGCGGTTGGCAAGTTCCTAGCCAAAGTGGAACAATTTGAGTGCAGCTAGGCCTCACCACTGACCAGAGTGGGGTTTATTGTTCCATACACAATAAACCGTTCCGGACTCTGGTGTTGTTTAGGCCCCTACTCTGTGGGGATTGTCTAACTCGCCAGGGGGCATAGTACGCTTAAAGTGGCTTGAGCCACCGTGGGGTTAAGCCTTTCAGGCAGGAACCCACGTTAAACCCTTGCTACAAATGTTAGTGCTGACTTAGGTACTAGATCGTATGATTTTATAAACCGTTAAGACTGTCTTCATATGATATATACAATGCATAATTTTATAAGCTCTCTTATTTTTTCCCATCGCGATGTTTGTTTGTATGCCTATCCTTCTGTCTGCTTTATTGTTGTTGCCGATCTAGGTATGATTTTGCAACCCGTTGAACACGATTTTGCAAAACCACAGGACAAGAAATGTGGATAATTCAATGCCACAGGTAGCTTTTTTGACAATTAAAAACAACTATTAGGTCAACTATTGCTCAGTGGACTACAACATGTTTTTCTATCCAAAGACTTATGTATATTGTTTATATGTGTCCTACTTATGTATATATTTTATTGCTAGGCACATTTTCTGGAGGTATAACATATAATGAGTGGTGTCTACAATACAATCGAATTTTCAACGGTTTGTGCAGGAGAACAATGATCTTATGATAATCAGTAAGAAAAAGACATGTATGGGACAAACCAGACTGACTGCTTGGGGTCTACGGGTAGACATTTTTGCGGACGGACTTGTTATTAGTAAGGAAGCAAAACGCTTCCTATATTATGACATTTTATATAGCATAAATATAGAGTGCATTTGTAATTCTTTCTAACAGCAGAGGCTAACAGTAAAAAAATATTTTATTCAGAGAAATTGTTCACTTCAATTTTTAAAACTCTTCTTAAGCTAATAAAATAAATGATAAACAATCAAATCATTTCTTTTCACTAAAGGAGGAAAGTCTTTACCATGATTTCAACCAAAGCTATAGCAAGATGTGTGCTTTGACATAAAAAGGAAACTAGTAAAGAAAAAGAATTTGCCTTAAAGCGTAAAAATACAGAAAAAAGAAAGAAAGTCAGATCCAAGCATAGTTCGAACTGAAACAAGAAAATTTCATTAAAATTGTCATGAATAGAGAAAGTACCGTAAGATGTTGTTAGCAAACGAGACAGGATTACCTCTTGACTGACCAGATAGAAAAAACAGGATCGATGCTCATTTAGGGTTGGTTTCGACAAAGTGACAATGAAATACTTCGAAGGAAGTGCGGAAAGAGAAATTCCTTCTCTTCTGGCGAACCACGCAACCCTAAGCAAGACAATAGCATTCGCCCGTCTTTAAACGAAGTAAAAATCGTGGCAAAAAATATAGAAGGTGTAATATAAAGAAATGAATTAGTCGGCAATTCATGAATGTAATTTATATTGTATGAAAAAGTGATAGAAGAATAAGAGTGAATTAAAAGAGCTTTGCTAACGATTAAATATAACAGGAAACAAGACCAGAGGACCGTGCTACACGAATCGTAACATGATAGATA
>NW_024000492.1:0-1473 GCF_014805625.2 Glossina fuscipes
TTAAAATCGATAACGTTTTGGATTTGTAATTCTTGCATGGTTATTATGAACCATCTGCTAATACTTTATGAACCACTATGTACTTTTCCGGAAAAGGTTGCAGTACGCGCAGATACTTGCGTTCTAGCGGCTATATTGCTGAATATACAACGACGTGTTTATCCTATTATTTGCACTGCTGCGGCGGGCGGGCTGCCATTCGACTGTCTACAGGTGTTTCCGATACAGAAACTAATTGGAATTTACTTACAAACGTCAATTCCATTATATATCTCAATCAAAACGTGCCGTCATATGGTGTTTCCTTAAATAGTTCAGCAGATTACAGTACAAATTTTCCACTAAAATCGCAAGATGATCAGTTTAGATGCATCCAGTATCTCATTTATTGATGTTGATAAGTTGGCGGCATCGTTGCGTACTGGGTGCTGTACGTGCTTACTGTCTGCGTGGATTCAATGCGAACTGTGCGTAATTTTCATTTTCTTAAAGCTGCTGCTAGTGTGATAACAAACGCACAGGAGTGGAGGAGCGGAGGCGTGGTTGATTGCTATTATGATCTGACAGTGAGCGGCGGCACATTTTGTTTGTCATACTAAAGTTAAATAGAAATAATTAAATAACTTATCAATAACAATGCAAATAAATGCAAACTTACCTTTGGAATATAGCGAACTCATTGCGAGGAAGCGTGGAGGCACGAATTGTGTGAGCACTCAATTGGATCAAACTATTTTTAGGAATAAGCCTTTAATTCTTTAAAGTCATGCAGGGCTTTTACTATACTCCGAAAAGTATTTCGCTTGATTTTTTCTATTATGAAAGAATTGAATTGTTTGCTAATCTTTCAGAATTCATAAATACCTACTTATGACATCGGTTTGTAAAATTTGTAGGAAAATACCATTTGGTATTAATTGACGTAAAACACAGCGTAAAAACTAAATTTTTCTTCAGGCTCATTATCTCGCATTTAGGGGCCTAAATTCAACAATTCGTTCTACTTTCTCAAATGCAGCAACCACGGAGTTTTCCTGTTCTACCTTCACTAAAACTTGGTTAAAACCTGATCTACATTGCTGGGAACTTTTTCACAATTCTTTCCAGGTTTTCACATATGGTCGATTGAATCGCATTGGTGGTGGTGTATTAATTGCCATATCTGCGTCCTATTCTATTGAATTTCCTACTACTCCTGACGTTGAATTTATCGCCATTCGAGCGAAACTAAACAGCTATTTATAATCTGCTCCTATATTCCCCCAAATTCTGATATCTCCATATATAAAAAACAGGCTGCCCTCATTTGTGAAGTGGCCAAACAGTTTAAATCCACCGATATAGTCATAGCGTTGGGTGACTTCAATTTGTCTCAAGTCACTTGGTGTAACAGTGATAATTTTGGCTGTTTGATTCCTACTTTAACATCGTACCCCTAATTGTAATGGTAAATTGCTTGATCTCTGCTTTGCC
>NW_024000493.1:0-2471 GCF_014805625.2 Glossina fuscipes
CAAGCGATTATCATCTTTTTCTTGCATTGCAAAATTTCTTTATTGATAAAAAATTGGAATCTAGGGAGGATTGTAAAAATCGACTACTAGAGTTTCTTGCAAATAGAGACCAGGACTTCTATCAGAGAGGCATTTTGAAGTTACCTTTAAAATGGCAACAAATCATACAACAAAACGGTGCATATTTGACCCAAATCGGATAATCCGAAGCATGTTAAATAAAGTCCTGAAATTCATATAATAATAATGGATTTCTTTGTTCCCAAACTAATATATTAAAAAAAAAAAAATCAAAACAAAAAAAAAAAAGAACAAATTATAAATCCAATCCTTCATCCGTTAACTAACGTTCAATTTCAAATTATTCACGTGCGCCCACTCGTTGCACTTCAAATGTACGCAACCACCTAAGTACAGATTATTCTGCTGGTAACAACAAATTATTCACGCAAAATTCCTATAGCGATCTTCTCGACGGAAACACTGACATGTCAACTTAACCCACCTACCACTCCGTTTACATTTCACTACAATTAAATAAAGTTTTTAAACTTTTACAATGGAGCATTAAGGGACTTATTAATAATTTTGATCAACTCCTTACACTCATAAGTGATTTTAATCCAACCTTTTTATCGCTTCAAGAAATCCATTGTAGAAGCTCTTTTAATCCTATTCCACCCAAATCATACACTGGATACTTCACGAATGCTGATCAAAATTTATTATCCAAACAAGGACTTGGTGTTGTGTTATAAAATCAAGTATACCTCACAAACGCACAATTTTAAGCTCAAACATACAAGCCGTAGCGGTAAAAATAATGTTAAACATAAAATTTTGCTTTTGTTCTATATACCACCTTCGCAATCGGTTTCTCAGCAAGAACTCTACAATTTGTTCTCCGTACTTTCCCCTTCATTAATTATATGCGACGATTTTAATAGTTGGAATACCATGCGAGGCTCTACAGTGAACAACACTCGTGGCACTGTTTTTGAAAAGGCCTTCATTCAAACCAATCTCTGCATTTTAAATGATGGAAAACTAGCGCACTTTTCAACTCATCACACTTTTTCACATCTTGATTTAACATGTTGCTCTCCCTCCTTCTTCCTTTGGGGTCCTGGTCTATTTCTGGTGATCTACATAATAGTGATCACTTTCCAATCATAATCGCTCTTAAACTTTCAATGTGCTCTGTTACTCCAGCAAAACAAGCCAAATTTCTCCTAGATAAAGCGGATTGAATCAATTACTCCAAACAGGCCGAATCCTTTCTGAATTCAAAGCCATTTAACGGGAACTGCAACCATAATGCTGCTAATATGCCTAAAGCGATTCGCACGGCTGCTCATTTGTCTATTCCTCAATCCAACAGGTCTTTTAAACGAACTATGGTTCCTTGGTGGAACCACACGCTTTCGTTATTGAGGAAAAACAAAATGGATCTATGGCATCGCTTTAAGAGATGTCCTGATCAGAATCACTTGTTATTATACAAAAAGGCCAATGCTCTGTTCAGGAAGGAATTACGGAAATCAAAGGCACTTAGTTTCGAACTTTTCTCGAGACGAATTCACAGAAATACATCAATGAAAGTTGTGTGGGTCAAAATCAACAGACTTAATGGGACCTCAAATCTGAACGAAATCTCTGCCATCTGCACTCCCAATGGAACTTTAACTGATGCAGATGAGATTTCTAATTACTTTGGAAAGGTATGGTGCGAATACTCCTCTGACAACAACTTCTCCAGTGCTTTCATCGAAAATAAAAGGACTCCAATATCTCTTTCAAATAATATTGATAGAGGTGCCATGTTCCTGGAAAATTGCATATCCACTTTAGAACTTGGAAGTTGTCTCTCCAATTTGAAGGGGAGGACACCTGGTCTAGACAGCATCTCATACCAAATGATCATTGCTATGTCTAAGTATAGTAAAAAGAAGTTACTGGACCTATATAATACAGTATTTTTGACTGGCTATATACCCTATATGTGGAAACTGGCAACAGTTGTTCCAATTCCAAAGTCAAAAAATGTCTCCATCGTATCGGACTATCGCCCAATCTCTCCTTTATCTTGATATATAATCTCTCAAAGGTATTGGAAAATATTATGGCATGTGGATTATCTTGGTTTCTTGAGTTCAAGAATCTGATAACAAAGCAGCAAGTCGGTTTCAAGCGGGTGTATCGACGCTTTTGATTACATATTGATTATTTTACAAGCAAAGCAATTTCCGAACAAAATCATGTAACAATTCATTCAATTGATTTCGAAAAAGCATTTGACAGAGTTGGTCTTCATGTTATTTTAAGACTCTTGAAATCATGGAATGTTGGACCCAAATTTTTCAGCTACATCAAATCATTCATGTCGCTTCGGCGGTTTAAAGTTAGAATCAACAATCATCTCTTTGATTCCTTTCCGCTAATGAAAAGCATTCCACAAGGGTTTCCTCTTT
>NW_024000494.1:0-2978 GCF_014805625.2 Glossina fuscipes
GTTAGCAGTTCTATTGTGCGGTCCTTGACGGTTGATGCTGAATTTCGTTGTTTATTGGTACAGTTAAGATGAAAAAGTTGGTTAGAGTTGCTTAGAGAATCTCGTGTATAATATTCCTACGACAAAGTGTTTAGTGTTTTTCGGATGAATCTTTTCGAATTGCTGATCTTCCGTTCAATTAACACCATAAAAGATTAAATTATGAATTTAGTTTTCTCAAATGCTCCTAACTAAAAAAAAAACTCATGGCAACTCTTTTGCTTTATCAGCGGACGGTTACCATCCAACTTTGGCGCTTATCCTAAGTTAGGTAGGTTTTTTATAAAACCTACAAGTGTCGCAGAATAACAATTTCATGCCCGACATAAGCTATGATAATATTGATGAGCCCTTGTTCTATATGTAGAGAAGAATCTTTTCGTCTATTTTTGTGCAAATTGTTCGGTACATGATTATACCTTGTTAGAATGTATTGTCGAGTATGCCATAGAGTACATTTTGGGAGCTACCATCTTGTGTCTACTTAGATGTAATATTTTAAACGTAAAATGTGTTAAGTTTTAAATTAAATTTAGCTTGGTTGTGGGCCCAAGCGAAAAATTGTAAAAAAATTTAAAACAAAAAATAGCAAGCCACAATTAATTTCGATTTGTCCTTCCATTTAAAAGGTTTTTTACTTTGTTATAGTTTTCATATCAATAACACTGCAATCTACTTTTACTTAATACTAGGCTTAGAGGCCTGTTGAATTGCGTTAATTTTGATCAGCGAATTCTACAAGTAAAAATGATAAAAAAAAATTGGAAATGCGAGGATATATAACAGTTGAATTCGGTGGTTTTGATCTTTCACTACCTAAAATAAAAATTTTCCATTTAATACCATTGATTTATTCAGCGTACCCCGAAGCAAATCAAGGAGCGCTGAAAATGGCAATATTGACCTTGATTACTGTTGTTGTTTAATTTGAAGAATCTTATCATGGTCTCTCCTTCATATGCCAGTTGTCGGTTTTGGTTTCAACGTTTTGAAAGAGATGATTTTGATGTTAACGATAAGGACTGTTCTGGAGGACCAAAAAAGTTCACGGACAATGAATTGTAAGACTTATTGGAGGAGAATCCAGATCCAGCACTCGAAGAACGGTAGGTTTAGTGTTGAACCTCTGACACCAAAACCGACAGTTGGTATACTGCGGAATCGCCATAAGCTTGTAAAAATGTTGGATGGACTTCGGCAACAGATTTTTTCAAATCAAACAACAAAAGTAATTAAAAAGTTATGTAATGTCGAAAATGCAATTTGGTGGGTTCCATGATTAGCGCTTGCTTAGGTTGAATAATTCATGAAATGAAGAACTGTTATTTTATGTATAAAAAGGCCAAAATCCAATTTAGTTATTGTCCACTTTGACACTTTGCATTACTTTATCGTTTTCATCAATAGATATCGACGATTAAAATATACGCAAGAACTTATTTTTCGATAGATTGCGTACAATTTTAGAATAAAATACACTTGCAATAGTAACCAAATGTATATTATAACAAGTTCCACCAATATATTTTAAATAATTTAGTCAAGCGCAGTAGTATTCCACTATTTTATTAATGAATGCATCGCATATTTCGACGTAATGCAATGTTACGGATTTTAACATTATTAAACTATGTTCAAGTAATCATCCACATAATGCTAAGCTATATAATATTACTAACTTAGCTAACTGTAGTAATGCTAAGTTATATTAGTTTGAGGGAAAAAGAAATCCATTATTTTTATATGAACTTCAGGACTTTATTTAACATGCTTCGGATTGTCTGATTTGAGTCATATATGCACCGTTTTGTTGTATGATTTGTTGCCATTTTAAAGGTAACTTCAAAATGCCTCTCTCATAGAAGTCCTGGTCTCTATTTGCAAAAAACTCTAGTAGTCGATTTTCACAATCCTCCCTAGATTCCAATTTTTTATCATTAAAGAAATTTTGCAATGCAAGAAAAAGATGATAATCGCTTGGTGCCAAGTCCGGACTGTATGGCGGGTGCATTAAAACTTCACAACCAAGCTCCCGAAGTTTCTGGCGAGTCACTGTAGATGTGTGTGGCCTAGCGTTGTCCTGGTGGAACACGACACCTCTCCTGTTGGCCAATTCTGGCCGTTTCTGGTCAATCGCTATCTTCAAACGGTCCAGTTGTTGACAGTAGAGATCAGAATTTAGCGTTTGGCCATATGGAAGCAACTCATAATAAATAATCCCCTTGCAGTCCCACCAAATGCATGGAAAAACCTTCCTGGCCGTTTGAGGTGCTTCACCGCTCTTTGACCACGATCGTTTTCGCACAGGGTTATCGTATGTGATCCATTTCTCATCTCCAGTCACCATCCGTTTAAGAAATGGGTCTATCTCATTCCGTTTGGCCAAGGCTTCGCAGATGGAAATTCGATCCATCATGTTTTTTTCTGTTAATTGGTGTGGCACCCAAACATCGAGCTTCTTTTTGAATCCAGCTTTGTGTAAATGGTTTAAAACTGTTTTATGGTCGATTTTTAGCTCCTGGGCGATGTTACGACTGCTAACATGCCGGTCAACTTCGATCATTTCTCCGATTTTATCGACATTTTCGACGACCGGCCTACCTGTGCGAGGTGCATCTTTAACATCAAAAATTCCTGAACGGAATCTACGAAACCAAAATTGCACATAATTGGCTGTTACAGTATCGGAACCATAAACACCATTCACAATTTTAGCCGCCTGGCTTGCATTTTCGCCTTTGTCAAAGAAAAACTGTAAAATGTACCGAATTTTCTCTTTGTTCACTTCCATTTTTAACACGCTGTAACTCACAACTGAATGCACCAAACAAAAAACAGCAAAAGAATTTTTTTACTGCGAAATGTCACCTTTCCAACGAGCATAAATCTGAAATTGTTTGATCGATACTTTACGAGAAATCTATCAGTGCAGCCATCTA
>NW_024000495.1:0-1120 GCF_014805625.2 Glossina fuscipes
CTCGAGTCATATTTCCTTCACAAAGTCTTTATTTCACTAAGCGAAAGATTGAAAATTTGTAGGAAAGATGATAGTAATGGAACAGTTTATTCTGAAAGTAGCCTAAGTCCCCTTTCCAAACAAATCAAGATAGCTATTGTAATATTTATAAGTATATATATCCCTATGTTTTCATTTTAAAGCAAATCGCATAACTAATATATTTATATTTTAATCAAATGGTAAAATGTTGAGTTTCAAAACGACTTAAGTAGCATTTTGGGAGCGAATTTCAGCGGATAAGGATTATGGAATAGAATTTTACAAAATGACAGCTTTATGTTTTACTATCACCACAACTACTACCTCCTCCTTCTTCAAGAGTATTACGCAGTCAAAAAAAATATGTCGAAAGTATATTGTTATGAAATTCGCTTTTTACAAGGTACAGTCCGTATCACTAGATCGTAGATATTTTGATCAAGAGAAATACACTTCAAAGTTCTTTTATTTTACTACTTTGTCTCTCACAACAGTAGGAATATTTATTTACGATATATTTTGGCCGTACTCTCAACTTCTAAGTTCTTGCCAGACTAATGGCAAGAACTTATGGTCTAATCCCAGCCTGGTTTTTCCTCTAATCGTTTCCATCGGCCTGCAGCTGCATGAGGCGCCTGCGAATGCTCATTTGGTTTTCCCTTCTTTAGGGAATTTATTCTTACGAAAATTACTTAGCTGACATTTAACTGAATTTGGGATTTTCGTAACAATATGTTCACTTGAAATGAAAGAATTCCGTTTCAATTATGGCTCCAGGATTTTTAAAAGGCAAAAAAAAAAAAAATAATAATATTAAATTTGATGGAAAATGTTAAATTGGGTAAAAGCGTGTTGGATGAGATATTTGCCAACTGGGCCATGTGAAATGTTCTATAAAACAACAATGGTGGAGGACCCGGGAAGGCCAAGCAATCTTAATAATATTGAGTTGGTACTAGTCTGTGAAAGAACGAAACCAATCACAACACTCCTAGATAACAATGTCATAGGGTTATTAGATTATGTACTCTATGGACGCCTAGGTGTAGTCATAAATATCTATCCTATCCTACCTTATTACCGAAAATAATTCCAACAC
>NW_024000496.1:0-2131 GCF_014805625.2 Glossina fuscipes
GGTATCAATAAAACTTACGCCAATTATTTATTAACAGAACTCAATAAATTTGAACTTTGTGCGGTATCAATAAAACGTACAACAATTATTTATAAGTCAATAAATTTGAACTTTTTGCGGTATCAATAAAACCTACGTCAATTATTTATTAAGAGAACTCATTAAGTTTGAATTTTTGCGGTATCAATAAAACTTACACCAATTATTTTTTAAGAGAAGTCAATAAATTTGAATTTTTTACGTATCGATAAAACCTACAACAATTATTTATTAAAGAGCTCAATAATTTTAAACTTTTTACGATATCAAGGAAACCTATGCCAATTATTTATTAAGAGAACTCAATAAATTTGAACTTTTTAAGGTATCAATTAAACCTACACCAATTATTTATTAAGAGAACTCAATAATTTTAAACTTTTTGCGGTATCAAGGAAACCTACGCCAATTATTTATTAAGAGAACTCAATAAATTTGAACTTTTACGGTATCACTAAAACCTACACCAATTATTTATTAAGAGAACTCAATAGATTTGAACTTTTTACGGTATCAATATGAGCTACACCAATTATTTATTAAGAGAACTCAATAAATTTGAACTTTGTGCGGTATCAATAAAACCTACGCCAATTATTTATTAAGAGAACTCAATAAATTTGAACTTTTTATGGTATCAATAAAACCTACGCCAGTTATTTATTAAGAAAACTCAATAAATTTGAACTTTTTGCGGTATCAATAAAATCTACACAATTTGTTTATTAAGAGAACTCAATGAATTTGAACTTTTCACGGTATTAATAAAACCTGCACGAATCACTTTTAAAGAGAACTCATAAATTCCAACTTTGTGCGGTATCAATAAAACCTACACAAATTATTTATTAAGTGAATTCAATAAATTTGAACTTTTTACGGTATCAATAAAAGCTACACCCATTATTTATTAAGAGAACTCAATAAATTTGAACTTTTTACGGTATCAATAAAACCCAAACAAATTATTTTTTAAGATAACTCAATAAATTTGAATTTTTACGGTATCAATAAAAGCTACATCAATTATTTATTAAGAGAACTCAATAAATTTGAAATTTTCCCGGTATTAATAAAACCTACACGAATTACTTTTTATGAGAACTCAATAAATTTTAACTTTGTGCGGTATCAATAATACCTACACGAATAATTTTTAAAGAGAACTCAATAAATTTGAACTTTGTGCGGTATCAATAAAACGTACAACAATTATTTATAACTCAATAAATTTGAACTTTTTGCGGTATGAATAAAACCTACGTCAATAATTTTTTTGGAGAACTCAATAAGTTTGAATTTTTACTGTATCAATAAAACCTACAAAAACTATTTATTCAGTGAATTCAATAAATTTGAAATTTTTGCGGTATCAATAAAGCCTACACCAATTATTTTTTAAGAGAAGTCAATAAATTTGAACTTTTTACGTATCAATAAAACCTACAACAATTATTTATTAAGAGAACTCAATAATTTTAAACTATTTACGGTATCAAGGAAACCTACGCCAATTATTTATTAAGAGAACTCAATAAATTTGAAATTTTTAAGGTATCAATAAAACCTACACCAATTATTTATTAAGAGAACTCAATAATTTTAAACTTTTTACGGTATCAAGGAAACCTACGCCAATTATTTATTAAGAGAACTCAATAAATTTGAACTTTTTAAGGTATCAATAAAACCTACACCAATTATTTATTAAGAGAACTCAATAAATTTGAACTTTTTACGGTATCACTAAAACCTACACGAATTATTTATTAAGAGAACTCAATAGATTTGAAATTTTACGGTATTAATAAAACCCAAACCAATTATTTTTTAAGATAACTCAATAAATTTGAACTTTTTAAGGTATCAATAAAACCTACACCAATTATTTATTAGGGGAACTCAATAATTTTAAACATTTTACGGTATCAAGGAAACCTACGCCAATTATTTATTAAGAGAACTCAATAATTTTAAACTTTTTACGGTATCAAGGAAACCTACGCCAGTTATTTATTAAGAAAACTCAATAAATTTGAACTTTTTGCGGTATCAATTAAATCTACACAAATTGTTTATTAAGAGAACTCAA
>NW_024000497.1:0-1380 GCF_014805625.2 Glossina fuscipes
GAAGACGGCGAAAACTTAAACACAATATAAATTTTTTTTTTCTTTCGAAAGTATGTAAGAAAAGGGAGCAGACAGGCAGGGCAAAAGGGAAATTGCATTTGTGAACTATTAAATTCTATTTGTTTGATATAAACTGCCCTTGGCTAAATACAAATCATATCAATACGAACAAATGCGCTGTGATTTTATTAAATAATCCTTATTTTGATGAGTAATCCTAAGGAAGTAATTTTATTCATTTCAACACCATCCTCCACCTAATGTATGATTTGATGCTCTTTACGGTAACTTCTTATAAAATAGCTAGGTATAAAAACAAATGTAAGTCTGGCCACATATGTTTGTGTTAATTATATTTATATAAAAACGATATATTTCTGTTACATCTAGGAGTAGTTTTACATAAATATATATATCCATATAAATATCCACACATGGTTGGAATTAATGACCTGTTCTTATTATATATTAAAAATATGAAATTTTGAACAAAATGTTATAAAAGAAAAGCGAAATAAAATATAGTTTTTCTTAAATTTGAGAGGAAAGTAGATTAGGGGTCTTCGGACCCAACTTTGGAGTCTTCCATGAACATCACGGGTCGGAAGAGATCATTAAGTAGGGCAGCATAGGTCTGGAAATATTCGTGTTTAGTAAGATAGGTTCCATCCGTCCGTCTGTTAATATAAGGGTTAAATACTTGCTGGGGGCGCCCGTGAGACAAATTATGGTTCACGATTTGTTTCCATTCTTTGTCGATTGCTTGGGCCCGTTAGGGGAGGCATAAACAACATCCATTTGATGGCCATAGTACGCTTAATGACTAAAGAGATAAGAGAGCGAGTGGTCTTATATCTAATGATAGGAGCAAGTCCGATAATGAGAATAAGTGGTAGACGTCATTTAGGTTCTTGCAAACGACTCTGAGCGGATTGAACAGCTCATAATTAAATTTAAATTTACAGTGATTAAGCTTAACCAAGTTAAAGTGCCTAGAGAAGAGGTTAGGGACATTAAAGCTTATTTCACCAAGTAATGAAGGCGAGTCAATAGCACCATTTATTACTTTAATTAGAAAGGAAACGTCAAGAACAAATCTACATTTCTCAAGAGACGGTAGGGACAGCAGAAGCAAACTATTTTCATACAGAGGAAGAGAGGCAATCGGATCCCAACCCAAATTTCTAAGGGCAAACAGCAAGAATTGCTTTTGAACAGATTCAATTGAATCTACGTTGCATCTTTATGAAGGAGACCACACAACTGAGGCATACTCGAGTATGGGTCTAACCAAACACATGTACAGCCTTTTCGTAATGTAGGGATCATCAAGCTCTTTGGACCACCTTTTTATAAAACCAAGAGCGGACCTAGCTTTGC
>NW_024000498.1:0-1100 GCF_014805625.2 Glossina fuscipes
TATGATCATGTCTGAACGTATTTCGTTCTCTATGGCCGCTATCATGCGTATCTCTTCCCTAGAGCGAACTTTATGCGAAATGAAGTGGCGTAGGAACAGATAGTGTCACTGATAACTTGGTTTTAATAACAACAAGCAATAATTCTATCACAAATCGATTGCACGTTTACATTTTAAATATTATTAAATATATTAAAAATTTCTCTTGTCGTCTTTCAATATAAAAAATTTCCTTATTCAGAAGATTTTAAGATAACCTCTCGGTATTGCGGTAAGTAAAACAAGACTTTATTTCATCATTATAAAGTTTCAGATTATTTATATTGTTCTAATCAATATGGTCAACAAAGTATCCATTGTTTTCGAACCCTTGAACGAGTAATATCGAAAAAAATTATCAATAAATAGTAATATAAAAGGAAAACATACGTAAAGAATAAGTAAAGAACACACAAATGATATTTTGTACAGCCGCCCTCACTAATACAGTATACTTTGTAGGAAAACTACTAATCCCAAAGCAGAAGCAAATAAATGTTGATGTGGCAACGCCAGCCGTATGGTTTCGAGCCGATGAATAGGAGTTTTCGCGATTTCTTACGCTATGAAATTTATGCCATGCTTTTTTATCTTGTATGGGGGACGAGCAGTATGCAAAATTAATAAAAATATAAAAAAAAAACGTGACGGAACAAGACATTAATCAAAGATAGTTTGGACAAATAAGCCGCAAATGTATTAGCGTAGTCCATCTCTACTCAATAACCAAAAAAAAAATAAAACCAAATATAGTTTACTTACGAAACACAAAGAAATAATAAAATAAATAAATAATAATAGCTATATACCAAACTAACCCCAAATTTTTTAAGATTCAAACAAACAACTTTGAGTTCACATTGGGCCTTTTTTACACATCACGGCGAATTTTCGATTGTTGATTTGCTGAATAGAAGAAAAGGACGAACATTTCAACTATACAATAACTACGCATACATCAATACCTAAATAGCCATCAGATGCATATATTATGAAACAATTATTATGAAAGGACTCGAGCTTCGCACTATTGAAAGCTTTTAGGACTGATAAGGGAATGT
>NW_024000499.1:0-2112 GCF_014805625.2 Glossina fuscipes
TTCAACCACCACCTCTTGTACCTAGCCATGGTAGGTAAATGCCTAAAAGATGCCAACCTCACGATCAACGTTAGCAAGAGCAGATTTTGTTACCAAGAAGTGAAATACCTCGGCTTCATAGTGGGCAACGGACAGCTAAAAACAGATCCTGCCAAGGTAGAGGCCATGACCGATTTCGCAGTGCCGAAAACTCCAAAGCAGCTCCGAAGGTTCATTGGCATGACGAGCTGGTATCGCCGTTTCATTCCCAACTACGCGACAATAGCAGGACCCCTACATGACTGTCTTACTAAAGAACGAGTGAGAAACTTTGCCTTGTCAGAAAAAGCCCTAGAGGCGTTCGATCAGCTAAAGGAAAGTCTCATCACAGCGCCAGTCCTGATTACGCCGGACTTTACAAAACACTTCTACGTACAATGCGATGCATCAAGAGAGGGCGTGGGAGGAGTCCTGGCTCAACGAGACAACGAACGGAACGAATGGCCTGTTGCATACGTGTCAGCAAAGCTGAACAGAGCACAAAAAAATTACACGGTAAGAGAGCTAGAATGCCTAGCAGCCAAACTATGCGTCGAGAGATTCCGGCCGTATATCGAGGGACTTCCCTTCACCATTATTACCGACCACGCTAGCCTGAGATGGCTCATGTCGCATAAGGACCTGTTAGGTAGATTGGCGAGGTGGAGCCTCAAACTGCAAGCCTTTGACTTCACGGTCCAACACAGGAAAGGCAGTCAGAATGTTGTGCCAGACGCATTGTCGCGGATGGATTTAAGCGAGATAATAGAAAGTAATGACCCGTTACTTGACATCGACCTAGACTCTCCGCACTTTGCCTCTGAAGAGTACAACCAGTTGAAACATGCAATCATAGAAAATGGAGATAAACTCCCAGACATCTGCGTGTCGGAAGGGCTAGTCTACAAAAAAGCCTGTTTCAGCACGGGTGACGGAATCGAAGATGACAATGCGTGGAAGTTGTAGGTGCCCAAAGAACTGCGACTGCGATTAGTAGCAGCAGCGCATACGTCGCCATCGGCAGGACATGGAGGGATACACAAGACCTTGCAGCGTCTACGAGAAAGATATTACTGGCCTGGCATGGCAATCGAAGTGAAAGACCTGGTGCGGAGCTGTGAGGTGTGCTGTTGCAGCAAGACTGGTAGAACGCAAAGGCCCCCGATAGGTAGGCAACAAGTCACGGAAAGACCGTTTCAGCGTATCTACATCGACTTCATGGGACCGTATCCGAGGACAAGAAACGGCAAGACTTGCATATTCGTCTGCCTGGATCACTTTTCCAAGTTCGTGCTTTTGAAGCCGATGAAGAAAGCTAGTGCTGTGGGAGTGATCAGGTATTTGGAGCAAGACGTGTTCCACGTATTTGGAGTGCCAGAAATGGTAGATTCTGATAATGGCAAACAGTTTGTTTCAGGAGCTTTCCAAGAATTCCTACAGAGATATGATGTGCAACACATCAGGACAGCTTTCTATGCACCACAAGCAAATGCCGCTGAGCGAGTCAATAGGTCCGTGCTGCAAATAATAGGATCGTATGTCGCGGAAGACCAGAAGACGTGGGACATTCACCTTACCAACGTCGCTTTTTCGCTACGTAGCGCAGTGCGTAGTGCCATAGGTATGACACCCTTCTATGCACTATTCGGGCTAAATATGATGCAGCACGGGTACTCGTACAAGGTAGCGCGGAAGTTAGAGGGAGTCCAAGGCAGTGATGTCAATATTAGTTTTATACCTGAAAAGTTAGGCCTCGTAAGGGAAACCATCTCCCAAAGACTGACGCAAGCTTACGAAAGAAACCGACGAACCTACGACATGCGAAGCAAGCCAGTCCAGTTTAAAGTAGGACAGGTAGTATACCGGAAGAATTTTAGGCTCAGCAACATGGCAGAAGGGTACAATGCGAAGTTAGCACCAAGGAACGTTAGGTGCGTAGTCCAGAAGGCGATAGGGAGCTCCCTGTATGAGCTCAGTACCGAGACAGGACGGAAACTAGGAGTGTATCACGCAAAGGATATTTTTTCTATCTGAGAACCCCTGTGGGGACACCGAATTTGCCCGGCTAATTCAGTCGGTAGAGCATGAGACTCT
>NW_024000500.1:0-1098 GCF_014805625.2 Glossina fuscipes
TTGAAAGGTCAAATCTGTTCATTTTTCCGACTATGACAGAAGATTTTGGAGGTCACATCAAATAAAGCTTGAAGATAGATAGAAACAAAACTGCCCTTTTACTTAAGTATTTTTTGTTAGTTAAACTATTTGCAATTGCAGCTGCCTTTAACAATTATCTATTCTTTTATCCATACATCTCCACAAATTAGGAAAGTATCACGCCCGATGCGAACAAACACCCGTACTCTCCAAAAGCTGCGTTTGCTTCATTTATATCTTTGTACATGGCATAGCAAACCGAAAAGTGGGCCCACGTTATTGGCTGATAAATAAAAGAAAAAAACTGCGTTGATGACGGTCAATCGGTTCTGAAGAAATATGACGAAGGATCGATTCATAAACAAAGCCGATTTTTTTATATAAAAAGTAAACCGATCGATAAAAAATAAATCGAGTAAAATTTGTTATATATTAACGAGACTTTCTTTTACTATGAACCAGACACCCGATGTTAAGCTCTCAGACATCCTCATGGTTCATCAAAGCCCAGATATATAGAGAGTTTTTTTTGGTGGTCCCGTCTTTAGCATAAACTTGAACAGCATCCTTGTATTTCGCAAGCAGAATTATTAAAGACTTTTCACAATTTTTCAAAATATTAATTTTTTTTTTAATCAGATATTCGCATTGACTTACTAACTAACACCTTGTATCCATTTCCGAAATCTTGCTTATGAAGCTCACTTGAATCTCGATATATATATGTATGTGTATACGGTCGGGAATAAAGTTCAGTTATTTAACTCTTAACACATATGGTTTGGTAACGCGTTTAGTGTTAACATGAAATCTTATTTCCATTATTATAGCACGCGAAAGCATAAGTTATAAGAAACATACCTTAGAGAAATTCTGGATATCAAGTGAAAAAAAATTTAATATTTTTTTTTTTTTAACTATTTCCCAAAACTGACACCAAGACATTGCACTCACTTGTCTGTGGTGTTATAAAAAAGGAAAACTCTCTAGCATACATGTATATCACAAGCACGGCGATAACTTATTGTTTATAAAAATATAAGTTTTCAGTTTAGTTTTTGTACTTATCACTGAAGG
>NW_024000501.1:0-1539 GCF_014805625.2 Glossina fuscipes
GGATTTATTTGGATTAGTCAGGCTTACGAGAAGCCTGGCACGAATTTTGCAAGTGACGAACAAGTGCTTCCAACCAAACCAAATGTTGTTTTGCACAGTCTATGCTGACGTACCGACATCTATTATCGTAATGTTTGCATAACAAACGTGTCCTGAGAGCATCTAGAGTGCCTTTAATCAAATCATAATGTTCGGGAAAAGCTGTGAAATATTTCACAAATTTCGAAACTCTAGTTGCCGCCCTAATGTTATTTTAAACATCAAAACACTATTAAGCATTATTAAATATCTTTAAACATTTCAGGAATTTTGTTTACTGTCGCTTATCACGGTTCTCCACACCACCCTTCAGTTACCGTGTTAGGCACGTTGCCAATTGTTTTGAATGGCTGGCTCCTCTGTAGGCCTACACCATTATAAACGTAACTTAAAACTATAATAATATTTGCAATAATAAATAAAGCCCCGCTTATTAATATAATGTAATATAAATACAGAGAAATAATTGCGTATGTATGAAATAAGATTTCTGGTAGTGAGAAATAAAATCCCTGGTATAGAGAACTAATTGCGTATGTATGAAATATGATCCCTGGTACAGAGAAATAATTGCGTACGTATCAAATAATACAATTCCCCAATATTCCGCAAGAAAGGTTCTTTCATTAGCAAATTATAGCCATTTCTAAGTCATCGCAAACATGCAAAAGATAACAGTAAACAATATCAGTTAATTTTCGAATTATAGTTAGATGTTAAGATTGCAAGTTAGTTTAAATACGACATAGGCAAATCGCGCTTATTAAGTATTGTCATTTGGATCGACGGAAACAACTCTGAACGAGTTAAACAGCTCATAATTAATGTTTACATTGACTAAGTTTAATGAAGATTAAGTGCCTAGAGAAGCGATTAGGGACATTAATTAGGTTTATCGCACCAAGTAATGTGGCCGGATCGATAATATTATTTATTAACGTGATTAAAAAGGAAACACCAAGAACAAATTTAGGTGTTTCAAGTGATGGTAAGGATAACAGTAGGCAGAGGGTTAAGGGGATACCAGCTCAAATTCCTAAGGGCAAAGAGCAGCAATTGGTTTTGAAAGAATCCAATTGAATCGATATAACAGATATCGAAAGGAGACCACCCGACAGAGATTTATCCAAATATTGGTCTAATTAAGTACAAGTACAGCCTCTTTGTAATGTAAGGATCCTTAAGCTCTTTGGACTTTTTCTTTAGTTTTTTATTTATTTATTTTAAAGTTGAAATATATATTTACCAAATTATGTAATTTCCAAATTATGGAGCAATTAATACAAAACTAGGTTTTCGATGGTCTTATAAAATTAAAAATAACGTTTCACCAATGCCGGCCATTGAATACAATCCAGGATTGAGAATTTCTTAAACAGTTATGGATATTGGGTACATTTGCGTATTAGAACGTAATTATTAGATAAAACTTTCCTGAAAATGCTATATCTGCAGATCTAAAGCAGGCTGCGGCAATAAATTGCATATCAGCCATATTAG
>NW_024000502.1:0-3273 GCF_014805625.2 Glossina fuscipes
AACTCTCCGCTATCCTGGAGAAATCGACCATGAAATCATAGATTCTGCCGCTTCCAAATTCTGCACATTTTAAGTAGCGATGGTTTCCATGGTTGTTACAAAACGAGAATCGTTTAAATATGCTTTTAACGTTGCATGTTACGGACATGCAGGGCGTCGTTGATGAGTACACAAAACTTGATTTGTTGTCAATATTGTTGTGATGTATGTACTGTTTTGTATGTGATTCATTTTGATGTCGCTGTCGTTGTTGATATTGACAAGTTAGTCGTTCAACCTTACGCCTAGAAATGGCAGAGTACCCTAAATAAATATAAGTTCGAGAGTAGAATGCGAACTGTAACTCGACTAAACGGTGTAAAATAAACTATATAACAAAATATTCATATAACAAAGAATTTATTAACTGAAAGGAGTTAAACAATTTAAATTTTATTCATTACAATTTCGAGTTCATTCAAATAAAAATTTATTAATCACAATTTTTTTTTTTAAATTTATTATTTAACTTTTTCAATACACCGCGCACTTTGCTTTATTAATGAAACAACGTTTTTTTGTAACTTATTATAACAACAAAAGTAATAAATTAATTCAATTGGACAAAAAATTTTAACTTAGTGCCCGTTCGCATGTTCATCCTCAACCAGTGTGTCTATGCTTTTCGTGTGTTATCCTTCCCCTATTTCTCTCCTCACTTCAGTAAGCTTAAGGTTGCCTGTTTATTTCGCCAATCGTCTCACATGTATGCACATTCTTCCTCTTTGCTTTGTCTTTCGGCCGGAGTTCAAAAATTGGGATTGCAAATTTGCCCTCAATAGCTGGGTGAAGAATATTTAAGACTTATCCTAAAGCGATTATAGTTTCTTATTTGTGTGCTTCTACTAATACTTCCTTATTTCATGTCAAAAATTCTCGTTGTTTTTGTAAAATCTATTGATTCAAAAGCTTAGGGGCTTATAAATGCAAAAGAATGAAATCGATTTTATTCATAAATAAAGCTTTTCTTTCACCAGCATTGTTTGCAACTACAACAGCCATGGAAGCACGTTAGCAACACTATCGTACGTAAGTAAAGTTTTCAGTTTACATTTAAGATAAACCACAGCAGTTGTTTTAATGGCTAACAAGAGGTTGCTTGCTGCAAGTAATCTGCTCTTTTTCCTTTAGTTAACATGGTTACCAACTAATGCAGTCGATGATTATGTTCATTTATTTTGAGAATATTGTTGATGTTTTTCACTGCCATTTGCAAAATTTCCGTCGGTTCTCCGCTGATTTGTTTCACTAGTTTTATGGAAATAACATAAGGTACTTTTCGCCAATCAAATACATGTTGTAAAGTAATTTTGTTGAAATATTCCTCATTAAACTCAATCGCCATAAGTAGGAGCTAGAGAATTAATGTAAAAAGTTCGTTAAAGTTTAGTTCCGTTGCAGTCTGGACGGTGAAGAAAACTTTTAATAGTATAATTTCTTGCTTTCTTCTTTTCCTTTGTAATATGCGAAATAATAACAGCTTTTCCTTTTTTTATACACATACCAAATAATTTACATAATTTCAGCAAATATTTGATGTATTTTACTTATAGTTACCATACATAGTACAATAACCTGTAACCAATTACAGAATTCCGTGTTGATAAAAGTGTTCAATTTGCTTGCACAATATATGTCCAAAATCTCGTCTTTCTTTTCGTTAATCTCCTTTACACTTAACCATTGATGGATGGTGCTATACCCTTTATGGCGTAATATTTGCAACACCCAAAAGAGAGCTGCAATAATCCTACACACATGTTCCTTTGGTCGTCTGTCCATATGTCTGTCAGCGCAACTATGTAATACATCTCGCGTTAGCGAAAAGGCAGATAGAGCTCGTATATTATAGAGAATAGCTTTGACAGAGTTTAAGAGTCGGATATTAAAATTCAGCTATAGAAAAAATTTAGGTTTTCGCAAGGGGATTGAAATGGGTTGAACAGCTAATTGTTGTATTTACGTTGACTGAGGGTTAGAAAAATAAAGTTTTCAGAAAACCGACTAGGGTCATTAACGTTTATCTTAGCAAATAATTCCGTCCATGTACCAACCTAACTAAGACGGAAATGTCGAGGATAAAAATGTACGTTCCGCCAATGAGGGTAAGGCTAGGAACAGCTCGTTTTCTCCTTACATAAATAATTTTCTTCTTATATATATAAGCGGAGCCCACTAAAATGTCTCAGGGCAAGTTGTCTGTATCTGACTGAGTGCGAAGTGAGCAATTTCAAGTTAAATGAGGAAAACAATTTCACATCATCAGCGTATATCAGGCTATGGCTGAACTTAATTAAACGAAGAAGGTCATTGATGTACAGTATAAATACCAAGGGCCTAAGTGACGCCCTTGAGGGACCTCTGAGTTCACGCGAAATTCATCAGGTGTGATAGAGTTGAACAGAACACTGACTGATTTGTTATGCAAGTAAGAGCCTATCCATTCCAATAAATGTGAAGGAAAACTCGAAAACTGGAGTCTGAAGAAGAATAGTTAAGAGCTAACTAAATAAAAAGCTCCGCCGAATTCTTTTAAAACGATATCAGTGGTGATAACCACTAGAAAAGCTTAGAAAATATGGCAAACTAAACTCTAACAAGTTCGTAACGGTTGATCTTCCGTCTAATAATCCATGCTGATATACAGAAATAGAAAAGTTTTAACGCGATTTTCTTCAAATCGCTTGCCAGAAATTATTATTATGAAAGTTATGTCGCTCCCACCATATTTAGTTCATTGGTCGTCCCCCTTTGTTGATGGCAAATCGTTTAGGGTGCTTTCAAATTCCTCTCAATCCGATGAGATTCTCCTCACTTGCTTGGCACTTATTGTGTTTATACTAAACAATAACGATTTTGAATTTCCTCAACTATTGAATCTCCCCGTACTATAACTGATGCAGATGACATCATAATATTCTCGTCAGTTAATTCGAAAATTCAGTCATGCCTCTTCCAAGCTAAGTTAAAACATGTGGTAATGTAAGAATATGTCATTTTCTAGGCGGAACTTGCTCGTAGGAGAATTTTTTATAAATTCACATAGGTTGAAGAAGGTGAACTCATTACTTGCTTTTAATCGAAAATTTTTATTGGCAAATTTTTCTTCGCTGTGCATATTGCACAGTTGTTATCAAATATAAATAATTTTTTTATGTCTCCGTTTCTGCAATGATAACGGATCAAATAATATTACTAAATAAATATGAAAATAGTTCCTGTTAATTTTGTTCC
>NW_024000503.1:0-3527 GCF_014805625.2 Glossina fuscipes
CACAGTATACTGAATTTCTCAGCATAATTACACTTGCTTCTTCCTTTGTTATACCCAAGAAATACCAGTAATAAACATAATAAACGCGCTTAGGTGAGAGGTTTTATAAAACGCTTCGTTTCACCAAGAGATAATTCCTCCCCAAAACGATTTCCTTTAATGTAGATATTGCTTGCTTTTGCAAGGATGAGATTTGGGTCTTCCTCCTAAAATATATCTCTTGACTGAATTACGAAAGGAAATTGAGTTGAAGAACAATATAATAAAATAGGTACGCTTTAAAAAAAGTGAATAAAAAAAAAACCCTGAAAATGGTTTCATATATTCAATGTATGATAATATAAGTTTTTTACTAGTGGTTCAAAATTGACTGAAAATTTGACCGAATTCTGCGTAGAAGACCCACGTTAATTATGGAGCATAAAAGATAACTTTGAAGTTTATGGTATATCCAATACAAAGAGACGTTGATTTGAAGAAAGAAAATTTTTTATTTAATAGTGACATACATGCAACTCTTTTTACACGGCCTTTTTTTTGCACAATTTTAAAAAAACACGGTTCAATTATAGGAATAAATACAGTCCTTTACACGAATTTTTTGTTCCAGCACCAATCACAACAAAAGTTTTCTTTTTTTCTAAATTTGATGGTGTTTTACAGTAATAATATACAAAGGAGAGAACACCGTGATCAGAAGTCGGCCATTCCCATATATGCTTTGGCCTGTTACTATTTAGTCGTTAATAGTGAACGCAATTTATTATTTGAATCAAATTTGAATCAAATTCAACAGTTTTGCTAGACATATCTGAAGTATCTGTTGATGATAGCATTTTTGGTTCAGTCCGTAATAAACGTGCACGCTTGTTATCAAGTAGCGATGAATACTTACAAAATTTATTTTTGTTGTTAATTTCAATTTAAATTTTTTGTATGTTGAATTTATTGATTGAATTTTCAAACTACATTAATTTTAATTTTTTTTTTTTTTTTTTTTGTTTGAATGGATTGCGTTATTACTTCTTTTGTATGGTTTTTTGAAAAAATGTTTGAAGATGTTTCATCTTCCACAATTTTTTAAAATTTGTGAAACTTATCACCGAATTTCCCTTATGTTGCATATGTTTTTTAAGCGATTTTTTTGCACGATTTTCTAAGGAGTATATCCACCATTTGTTATTATTATATAATTAATTTAGTCTGAGAAATAAATTCGAAGACTAGAGTTTTAATTTCATTGCACTAAACCTTAAAACTGCAAAATTTATTATTAAAAAGCACACATATATCTAGGGGTATTAGACGAATAGAGAGTCTTAAAAACATTCAGAAAACCATTCTCAATCGATCCGCATAACAAAAGTTGGGACTATCTCAACTCTCATTCTAAGTGTTTTATACATCCAAGCCTAATGCACGCTTAATGTAGCAATGGAAATTAAATGTTTCATTACACTAGGTAACCACATATATTTGCTTAGTTAGCGTTGGCATCGAACTTACCAATTAACCGGGTATCCTTTCCTCACTTCTTCACAACCGTTACTGTATTATATGAATAGGGGACAGCCTCCGAATAAATGATCATATTAAAATAAAAAATACAAAGCCCAATGCGAAGATACTTTTTTCACTCGCAACGGAAAGTTCTTTTTAAATCGTATTCTAACCGGGGATGAAAAGTGGAGAATTTATAGGTAAACCCAAACTTACCATCCACATCGACTACCAGACTGAATCGCTTTGGCCGGAACACGAGAATTTGTGTTTGGTAGAGCGAGAAGAGTTCAGTCGGTATCAATTAATCGATTTAAGTCATTACTAGAAAAAGAGCGAACCAACCTGTAAGCCATCACTAGGTTATTTTTTTACATGAAAACTTGACCTTATTTTATTAACTGCTAATACTAACCATTTTATTAAATTACTTTAAAGCAAATAAGCAGAGCGACGGTCAATTAAACGGAAGGAACGGTGCGATCAGGCGAACGGACGCATAAACAAGACCGGCGAGATCAGTGACCAACGAAGACTAAGCCATCGCAGCTGCACTAATGTTTATATGTATAATGTCCCTTGATTAGTCTAGTATATTATTGGTCAAGAGTTGCAATACACAAAGTGTTTATAAAAATTTTAACGAATTCTCCCTAGTGCAAAGCTTCATTATTTTATAATTTTTTTTATAAAATTTTTGCGGAAGTTAATAATCTTCCCGAAGATTTTAACGCTAGTAACCCGTTTTATTCACCAGATTTGTAGAAAATTTTTTGAAACACTACACGCCTTATTTGCCCAAGTGATCTTCTTTAATTTCTACTTTATTCCTTACTAGGGGTTGATTACACGAAGTGAAACATAATATAATATCCAAAGTTGAGTACAGCGCAGGCGGGATTATATTCGGTAGATTTATTGGCGCACTTAGACTAAACATGAACAGCGAAACTAAGCAGGTTTTTTTAATATTCCGCCGTCTAATCTAATTACTTCAAAATAGGCGTTGCAAGCGAAAGTACAGATCGGGACAACGTTGATATAAGTAGCCCATGATTCGTGGAGACATGAAGTAAAAAGGAATTAGTTTCATCACGCATAAGAAACTTTCGCAATTTGAAGCGAAATAGTTGTAGGTCTTCAATAGCTACCCGCAAAAAGTTTGAATACCAATTTTTAATGTTTCGAGTTTAATCTGAATTCGATCAACAGCTTCTTTAAAAAAGTTGAAGATACACTTGCGTACTTCTATATTCTTTCAGTGTTTGTACTATGATTTTGCATGAGCTTTAGTAGCAATAACTTACCTTTTTTGATTTTGCGATCGTGATTAGAGGCTTAGTTTGTTTTACATGTGCGCGTTTGCTTATATTATCTAATTTTATTATTTCGCGATAAACCGTAACGTAGCAAGGACATTTTTAGCGAAGAGTGGATTTTATACAGCCTTGCGTCTCTAATGTAGATACATTCGAAGAGATACAGATTATCGCAAATTAATAAAGGATCGCAAACAACATCAAAACGATTTTTTTTAAAATAATTTTTCCGAAATCATACTCTCACACATTGACAACTTCGACTAACCTTTACCAAAAGCGACTCTAGTCGGGCTATTAAAAAGGAAAACTTATTTCCAGACATACAATATGAACTTTTATATGTAAATGCGCATTTTGTAGCTCATTTGCGCGACGTATGAAACGCGGCTTTTTTGGGATCTTGGACACCGAAGACCGGTTTCGAATACACTGATGATCCCTAAAAGGGTTTCAGAGGTTTTCCTATTACTCACCCCTGATTCTGAAGAATTATAATCCCAAAAACAAGCCGATATTGCTGCAATTAGTGCCAAGTGTAGCAATGGCCACGAAAATGGTAACCGCGGTCTAGCCAACGTGTTCAAGCAATGTACCAATCGGTGCATTCAAACAGACGAAAAAAAACAGCTTTCAATCATGCAACCAACACAGATGCCAAGCTTGTAAAGATAATCAGTCAACTTCGTCTAAGAAAGTCGGTTATAC
>NW_024000504.1:0-1258 GCF_014805625.2 Glossina fuscipes
ACTATAATAAAAATACGTATGTCTACTCAAGTACATATCAGCCTAAGTAATCGTTATCATTGATTTACATTTTATTATGAGCTCAAATAAAGCATTTGGTAGTCTCCAAGGCGCTACTTACTCCGCTGTGCAACAAAATTTTGATGTTAGATCCAAAGAAATAATCAATCAATTTCGTAAGCGGCGCTAAGTCTTTAAAATACATCGTAACATAAAAACAACAAAACTAAATTTAATTTTTAAAGACTGCAAAACATACTGATTACTTTGAAATAAACGTTTGCGTGCAAACCTCAATTGTTGGGGTGACTACATATAATTTGCACATGCACACAAGGTAAGACCAACGTGTTGCTGATCCGTCTGCCTGGTTGCTTTAATCAATGCATTCACCATTAAAAGAACTAATTTTTTGTTAACAATAATGTTAAAAGAAAGTAACAATTAATTATTGATAACCATATAAACGGACGCTTAGAAGCAATCTGATGCCAAATACAAATTTCACTAGGCATGTAAGCACAATCGACAATATTTGTATGCTAGTATTTATTGAGTTTGTCTTCGCGTTCTCCATGAATTAATCGTTTGGGAATAAAAGATTCTCTGGCGAATAATTGTTAAACACATGCGATATTAAGTCTGGAATGATGACGTATAATATTTGCGGCGTACTGTTTATTGAAAATTGCATATAAGACAATGTTAGTAAAAGTCTACAAAAATGGTGGCAAAAACATTGGTATTTCAAAACTTCTCGTTAACAAGTCTACTATTCTCTGTTGTTTTCTTGTTTCTCAGTCAAGCGCGTGTGGGCATTGGGGGCGTGTGCTGGGAAAAATTTAAGTCACTTCCAAAATTTTTCGCAAATTTGTCGATATCCTCATTTTCGCTAACACAAGAATGTTCACGGCAGATATTACACGATAGCGCAAAGGGGCAGATGGACATGCATAGCTATGTTCCGAATTTGAGTCTGATCAAAAAATTATCTATTTTATTGGATTTCTGAAGCTTGCTTCCGTAGGATATAAAAGCATTTGAAAAAAAATTATTTTATTCACAATAATATCGAGTAGGTGTAGTCAATTTACCCCAGGTACCACAGTGCCGCCCATAGAACATGCCTTGAAATTTTTGTACACCTATCTGCTATAGTTTATGAGAAATGAGCATAAAAACAATTTTTTATTCCTGTTGAACAACATTCCTTACATGTGTTCGACAAATATTTCTTGCATTTGGTTCCTCAGATTGC
>NW_024000505.1:0-3603 GCF_014805625.2 Glossina fuscipes
CTATTTTCTCTTCGAAATGCAGCTCTGAACAAGTAGTACTAAAGCAAATAGTGAGCTACTTAGCTTTCGTCTAATTCGGCGGATATGAGAAAGAACAGTCGTCGAAAATTAGCGAAAAAAAAAACGAAAGTTATTAAACAATGCTATCGCATACGTCACACAGAACCAACTGATAAATGAACGCGCAAGCTAACTTTCCGTTACGCGGTTACCACCTGATGACATATATTTTGATTAATTTTCTTTCTCTTCGACGACGAATATTAATAAATTCTCTTCGTTGTTTTGAATAAATATAGCAACCAACAATATACTCAGAAATACATAAATGCACGCAAAATTTTAAAGTTAAAATTTGTAGTTTATTTGAGTATAAAGAAGATTTCTGTGCTGAAATTGATTGCACACGTACACGTGCTTTTTTTGCTAAATTTTAGGTTTACATAGTCTGGACATTGGTGTATGTGCGATATAAGTTTCGGGTATATACGAAAACGTGCATGTCAACACGCAGCATTTAAAAAACTGCATGTAAACGTGAAAAAATTCAGATGAAGCTGCAGAAATAATTACATTGGTTTGTGGGTGAATATGCTGTAAGCTGTGAAGCAATTAGGAAATGATTTCCCAGATTCCGTGCAGCAAATTTCAGTCCTGAGAGCGATCACGTCTGCGTTTGGTGGCAATGGCAAGAAATCAACTCCGACCCAGCGAAACTGCCATGTCTGAACTATATCAAGCTTAACTAATCAAACTAAATGAGGCGCAAGAAGCGGTGGTAGAAAACATCACACGTCTCCACGAAATTGCCAGTTGAATGCAAGTCAACTCGAATGCAAGTCAACTTTGCCTAAAATTGACCCCAGCTCGCCGACAAACACGCGTTCAGGTCGCACGAAACCATCTGGCGAGGATGTATATTCATAGTATCGATGCACGGGGAAGAGTCTACCGAAGACGCGGGGACCGCTTTAACAAAATGCTGCATTTCTGAACGTGTCTCATATGATGTTGATTCGTGCATGTTTAAAGCTGGCATATAACAAGAGGGGAAAATCGAGATTGTGTTCACCGTACGGCCCAATACCGAAAATCAATCGAGCGGATTGATCTCCCAGCGCTGCATCGGAGAACTTAACGCCTTTTTTAGGATTTGTGATATGCAAACTCAGACACACGTCATTTTGCCAGCCAGAAGATGAATCATACCATTTGCAATGTACTTGCCATGGTTAATAAATTGTGTGCAAGTGGAATGATGAGTAGGAAATATTATCTTTGCTATTTGAAAACTATGTTCATACCTACACATTAAAAATGTGTATACACTTTAATTGACATTTTAGATTGTTTATATATATTAACATTTTGCGCGCTCTAGGTAAAACATTATCTTGCAATCTCCTCGATTAATTGTTGAATTATCTGCCAGATCGCCAACCCTGACCAACTTGGTATAAACATCGCGGAAAAACGAATGAATGAATCACTGGCCTTACAGCAAAAAATGATGGAAAAATAGAGGTGTTCTCAGTTTAAGTGACAGTTTACTGAGGGTGGGTCCTTCGACCGAATTGGCCAGTTATTAATACCATCCTGCGTGGAAGAGCTGTTTACAAGGGGAATGTTTACAACAGGCATTACCAGATGGGCAGAAGAACAGACAGACAGACTCCAATCGATTTAGAATCTGATTAAGAATATAAATACGTAGTCTATGATGCTTAATTTTGGGCGTTGCAAAGGTTTTGACAAATGAATACTTTCAAGAACAATTATTCCAAATTTAAAACTGGCTATGACGTTATATATTTTTTGGGTCTTTGAAACGTGTTTCTGCGCTTCGTGAAGGTGTTGAAGCAAAAAATAAATTTTGATATTTTATAATAATGTGTAGGCTTGGTGAGTTTTTTCCCAATTTGGTTCCGGAATCGGGTTGAAATTTTTGTACGTTTATCTGTTATACTTTGTGTAATAAGCAGGACCAAACTTCTTATTCCCTTTGAAAAGCAGGCGTATTCTCAGTTTACGTAGTGCTCCGGGCGTGTCCTCTAACCGATTTGGCCCATTTTCAATACAAACTTACCAACATGAGCTTCCAATATTTCTGCTGAATTTTAAGTTCTTAGCTTCATTTTTGCGGGCAGGAAATTGATTACAACAGACATTACATAGCCAGATAAACCCACAAACGGACAGACGGACATGCTTAAATCGATTTAGAACATGATACTAATCGGAAATCTCTCAAGCTTCCTCCTTGGCGTTGCAAAGGTATTGATAAAATGACGCCCTTCCTTCGGTGGTGGGTATAAAGATTGCATTAATATTTCAGAGAAGTGAAAAATTTTCAAGAAATGTTATTATTTTTACCGTTGCCTTATATAATTGAAAAGTAGGAAGAAACTAATTTGTTTTTTTAGAAAGACATTTTTAGCATAAAATCAAATGAACTAAAGTAAATAAAGGTGATTAGTAGTTCACTGGATATTGAGTCAGATTGCTCGCTGTTCCGATTTACCTAAGTAAGAAAATAGCCGAGAAAAACAAAGTAATTAAATTTCATTAAGATTGAAATTGCTGAGGTAAACAAAAATTTCGCTAATAGAGCAGTCAAATCTAAAGTAGACCATTTCATTTAAGCAAACTTGTAACACATACCCTTCGTAACGTATATTGCAACGTAAGCATATATCTGAACTGAAAACTTAATACTTTAAAGTATAAGAACCGATAACACTTCAACATTCATGAACGTGCATGACCATTATTGCAGTCACCTGCAATTGGTTATGTAACTTTACATACGAGTTATCGTTGCGTTGCCAATGTTGTCGTTTATTGGAAGAAGAGATTGTATGGAAAGTTTATGGACAATAAAAATTCATAAAGCTATAATCGTAAAACAGAGACGGAAAGTTTATGAAGAAGGAAATCCATATACGTACTAAAAACGTAACTAAAGGACATCTGAAGAGGATTATGTAAAATGAATAAATAAGAGCTCGTATGTATGAATTTCTTATTCCTTGTAGTTGATAATGAATATTTTCCTACAACCTCTTCTTTTCGCATGCACTCGACTCCGTACTCTGCATCTCGCTTCTGAAACAGTTTCGTTAAAAAAGGAAAAATTCATTCAAAATAAATTCTACGGTATTTACAGCATCGAAAAATTACGATGCAGGGACCGTATAGGCGTATAAGCCCTCCACAGTGTACAAACTGTCAAAAATTTGGCCACAGGAAAAATATTGTAAATTGAGGACCATGCTTATTATATTCGGTGATCTCCAAACTCTCCAGCAGCTCTACAAGCGCATAAGAGAACTTCAACCAGGCAAAGGCTATCTAAGCCAAATGAATTAGTACAAAATGTTACAATTTCTTCTCAACCAATTGCATATGTCCAATCTATGAAGGCCAACCTTTCGATACAATCAAAAAAGCTCAATAGCATCACTAAATAGCATCGCAAAATATGCAGTTATTAATGGCTGGAATTCAAGGTATGATAGTAAGCATACAAAGCACGATGCTAGATAATGTTTTAAAATCAAAATGACCTCATCCTAACGCTCATGAGTAAAAAATGAATTCATT
>NW_024000506.1:0-3883 GCF_014805625.2 Glossina fuscipes
CGGACTTTGACCATTCTTTTTTCTTCTTATAATTCTACTTTTTTTTTCTGCTGTCAAAAATTTTATTTAAGGAGAAGAATTATTAGAAAAAACAGATTAGTCTTGTTTCGTTATCTCATAAGTCCTCCCCTCTTTTTCTTAAGAACAATACCCGTCGGTCCGACCGCAAAAACACCCTACACTAACGTAAGCAGAAGTTAAAAGATACAGAACGAAGAAACGTGTTTCATGCTTCGTGTCTCATGAACTAAACGTAGAGACCAAAAATTATTGAATTGATTTCTGCTTACATTTGTTAAACCGCTTTTTGAAGGAAAAGATTGTCTTCATTAGAAGGCGAAAAAAAAGAATTTTCCAAGCAAAAAAACGGATGGGTTAATCCATCATGGGTGAATAATCCACGTCTCTTGCAAAACCGGATATTCATGCACAAAAAATACCAATGTGCGTTCGTTGAGATTAAAATATAAACATTTATCGCAAACTTGTGAAGTCTGGTGGAACGATAATAGTCAGAGTTAGTCATGCATTTGAGGGAATATAGGTACTTACGGGCAAAGGAACGCGAAAAGTAATTTTATTCCATGAGATCGACTAAGCGAGCAAAGAAATGACCTTCACGGAACTGGTTTCTTCTTATTGTCATTTATCCAGACCACTGCAATTCTATTTCGCTGATCAAGATGTGCAAAAATGGCTCGATGACTGTTTTTCCTCAATACGCTAACTGTCTACCGCGAAGACGTCTATAAGCTGGTCGATAAATAGCATAGGAAACTAGCTACGACGAAAATTTTAATTATGAAACCGTGTGACAGATGTGTCTTAAATAAATTTTTGTTTTATCGAAGAATAAAATGAACTTATTTCTATTCTTTTCAGGTTGCAAACGTTTTGACCAAGTTAACATACGAACTTTCTGCGAATTAATATGTATATACAAAGTCCTACAACAGACCGTTAATTTGTTTCTCGTATGTACCTAACAGCCGCAAATTATATTACAGTTTAACAAAATTTAATTTTTAAAGTATAAGCTTATGAGCGGAAGGCAAACAAAATTTCATGCGAGCAAATAAACAATAAAAATCTATATTAATAAACACCAATATTCATATCTTCGACTATTAAAACATATTTACGAATATATTTGGTGGAATATGTAGCTGAGTAAATGCCCATTAGCACTGACGGTACATTCATGTAATGGTTTATACATTTTGCATAAAACTGTTGTTTGTACGTTTGTACGTAGACGTACAACTTTTGTATGTAACGGCGTGTATATTACGCATACAACTTTTGTATGTACGTTTACGTATCATATTTGACCGCACATATGTGGCTAGAATCATAAAAACAGAAAAAAGTAAGCAAAGAAAGTACAACCCGTATGCCCATTATTAATAAAGGGAGTGACTAAAGGTAAACACGTGTACCCATCAAATGCTATCAGTGGTATTCATTGCGATGTAAAGTGACTGCCAAAGTTTGCACTACGTGCGATGGTTGTGAACGTAACACGTAACCATAATTGTTCATAATAATAACAAAAATGTCTTGCTCAACTATCTCCATCATAAAAATTGAATCGTTATTTTTGCATCCAGGGAGGTAATTGCTTATCTTCTAGTAAACGTTCGCTCGTGACGAAAGCGATAGTTGATAACCGATTTGGCTTGCTTCACGTAAGACTTCCGTATCACTTTCTTACTGTCATTCATGTCCAATGAATAAGCAGAAAAACAAAGCAGAGTGTGGTTTACATTTATGTCTTGCTATCAAAATCGAAAAACTAACAACAAATGCTGTGCTCCGATGATATACATAAAAAAGCAAGTCGAAAAACAGAACTCCAATGGGCATAAACATTTTAAACTTTTCCTACAGACAGCCAACAACTAAATAATGAATTTAAGGAGATTGCGCGAGTTAAATCAAATGGCCTTCATTCATAAAATTAATCCCACATTTTATAAAATAAAACTCTTGCCAGCGGACTTCCTTTAATTCTTGGGAAATCAAAATCTTTTATTTATCTGTTTTATTCGTGAATTTTTGTTTTCTTTTGCTTGTTTACTTTCAATCATAATTGATCTCTATAACATTCTTTTTTTTCTGCGGAAGTTTGCAAACCTATTCCTACAATTACACTTAACACATCAGCTTTAGGTAACATGGCCGCATGCTTTTTTTGCGTTTTACATACATTTCTTGCTAATAATTACTAGTGTTTATTATAATTATTATTATTATTATAAATTTAGCCAGAGAATAAATTGTAAGACTAAAGTCTTAAAGCACTAGCATCTAAGGCGTTCGGCTTTATTAAAAGCTCTACTGCACTTGAGATTTGAATCCACGAGCATTGAGTTGCTAGTCGGGACTCTAGCCGACCCGACCACTCAGGCGGATACTACTGTTTATTATTTTGGCATATAAGCAACAAATTTTATTGGCTTGTTCTACGTTAACTCAACATCCAAAAATTAGTGCAGTTAGCAGTGATTTATAAATTTTATCGAAGTAATGTCAATTCGTTGATACTAAGGAAAAACAAAAACACTATCCCATTGGTCTCATTGTTTTGTTTGTCTCCCTCAAGAATATTGCAATGAGAGTGAAGCTCTTGTCTACTTACTAAGCACAAGCACACAGTGTAATCTATCGCCAGCTACAATATACCTACTCCAATTTTTATTTATTTTTAAACATTGAGGCAACACCCTACACATACTTGTCAGAGAAGGAATACGTATGACCGGCTTGACAGAAGAAGTGCGAAATAATTTTATAACGATTTGAGGAAAAGTTGGAAAAGTTTACTTATGGAACTGTTTGGCTAAACAAAAATTATTGTTTTTACGGATATGATAAACTTTCGAAACTAAAGCAAAAATTGTAAAAGAAAGCTATTAAGCAACTGCAGCTTGAATCGATTGATTTTGTCAGATAACTGTATGCGATGTAGCATTCTATTATCTAATGTGCTTAGCCAAATGTGAAACACAAGTGAATTTAGAGCACACCCAAATCATTGAGGCGTAGCTCGTCGGCAAGTGGAGTGATTCTCAATATATTCGAATTTCGCCTCTTTTGCGGACAACACACACATAATTTAACAGAGTGTGCCTTGAATAAAACGGACAAGACGGACTGACTATTCAGTAATTCAACTTCACAAGCGGATGATGGTTCTTCTGTGCTTTTTCCACCCTACTGCCTAGTGGCATGGAGGGAAATGTACTTCAGCATTTACTTATAACATATAATTTTTAAATAAACGTAAAAATAATTTTTATTTAGTAAGAAAGAACCAGTTAAAACTATTTGTATTGTTGCGAAAATGCCTTTTGTAATGAAAATTACTCGGTTTTCAAGGAACCTTATATCTAAGGAAGGGCAAACCCGCATACATTCATGGCGCGTTACCTGTGTGATGCAGCTGGCGACTAGCGGCATGACTAACAACAATTGGCGGAAATTGGCGGAAAATGGATTAAGAGCCTAACGGATTCAAAATGTCGCGGTGAACTCAAATAATGGTACCTTGCTTGTAAAAGAGAATATAAAGAAAATATTTGCGGAAAGCAAGAACAGAGTCGAGCCAGTCGTAAGAGAGTATGAGTAAGTGAATCGTGAGCGTCGAGTCAAGAAATATTTTAACGGACAAGAATAGAACCAGAATTAAAAAGGGTGTAAATATTTTGTAAATAAAAACCAAATTTGAGTTTTAATAAATTACATATTATTCTAGGTTTCCATTGCCACAAAGAAAAAAATTTAAGACTCACCCGTCACCGAATGCATTCCAGTTCTCACCCCTGATCGCATGAATTTTATTATATTATATGCGCATGTGCGTGCCAATGTTCTTGTATGC
>NW_024000507.1:0-1110 GCF_014805625.2 Glossina fuscipes
TTAACTTTTCCTTTTTTCGAGTTAAATTTGGTCAAATTAATAAAAGGGTTTATAAATTTTATACACATGCGTACATATATCTATATATCCCTCACAAAGTAGAATGGGAGTATAAGCACAAAGCCAGTCCTCTGTATTATATGAAATATTATATGTAGATGTTTAGCTTAGACATAACATGTATGTATATATAAGATATTTTTATAAGATATATTTTCTTGTTAATCAAAAATTTTCCCCAACTACTATTTAAATTAAATCGTCGTAAATATTGTACATCTTACTCTTTACAATGTTAGTTTAAAAACATTGTAAAAAAAAGTGGATGGAAAGAATTAATGTCCGCGGATAGAGATATTTAAGATTCAAATCAAAATGCCTTGTAAGCAAGCAAATAATAGTACATCACTTATGGTATAAGGTTATATTAAATTTTTGCGGACGCCTGACGAAGGAATAGAGGAAGACCCAGCTTTTATTTTAACGTTCCGTCTCATCTTCTTGTGTTCAACCTATAGGTCACCTTCTGAAAAACAGAGGTGTTATTAGTTAACGTGGTACTGTAGGCGTATCGTTCCGCCGATTTTCATCAGAAAACGTTAACGTTAACAAGGTGCGCTTTCGGCATATAAGGGTCCATATATCCTGAGAATCCTTGTATGCGTTGGTATTCGAAAAATACCGAATGAATACAAAGCGTTAATCATCGGCTTCATGAGAACAGTAATATCTAACAGCAAGTACGTCCCAAAAACTTAACAAGACGAAGAAAATTAGCTAGTCGTTACAATAGTGAGAGAGCCTTGTAAGCATCTGAGTCACTCGGCTTGGTCCTGTTCAAAAAGGTGTAAACTCCTAAAGTCCCTGATTTGTCCAAGGCAATGTTTTTTTTTTACTCACCGTTCTTTTAATTTTTTTTTTTTTATCACAAGAATGGTTATGATAGTTTTGAGTGGTGAACTGCTCGTTGAAGACAATTAGCTATAAATTGATTGCTCCAAAATCTTCTCTGCTCTGCTCCTCCTCACTGTCTGTTTTCTGTCAAAGGAAATCTGCTACGTGGCCAATTCTGTCAATGCAATTGCATGAAGTAAAACACACCTTTGTATT
>NW_024000508.1:0-1347 GCF_014805625.2 Glossina fuscipes
ACGTTGATTTTGAAGAAGCTAAAGTTGTAGCATCAGCGATTACGCCCGTGCCTGGAGGAGTTGGACCAATGACAGTGGCTATGCTTATGCAAAACACCGTACGATCGGCTTTCACTGCTGCTGAAAATCTCTTACAAAAAGCATGGGATTTAGCTCCTTTGACTTTAAAACTTATCAAGCCTGTACCTAGTGATATCGTTATAGCCCGTTCTCAAACTCCAAAGGATATCTCACTTTTAGCACAAGAAATTGGTTTGATAGGTAATGAGGTATCACAGTATGGTAATAAAAAGGCAAAAATTTCTCTAAGTGCCATCGACCGATTAAGGCCGAGAGGTAACGGTTCTTATGTTGTAGTATGCGGGTAAGTACTTTGAAAAATAAGATAATATGTGCTAATCGTAAAAATTTTATCCTATTACTAGTATTACTCCGACTCCCTTGGGCGAGGGTAAGAGCACTACTCTAATAGGTTTAGTGCAAGCTTTAGGTGCTCATCTTCACCGTAATGCCATGGCTTGTTTGCGTCAACCTTCTCAGGGTCCCACTTTTGGAATTAAAGGTGGCGCTGCTGGTGGCGGTTACGCCCAGGTATATTCATTATTATTATTTATATAAGATTGGAATCAAAAAACCGTGGGGTAGGTTTCTTTCATTACTGTTGTCTGATGTGGTGGCTGTGGCCAGCGCAAACCACAAAGAGTTTGTTTGCTTGCTCGGTATGAATTTCCATTGAAACGGATGCCGGAGTCAAAGAAAAAGAAAGGCTTTAAATAGATGCGGAATGGGGGAAGGGGGAGGGGGGGCTCTGGCAATCGACACCTCGTCGTCCTTGGAGAGCGGAAAATTCCGTGAATCGTCGTATATGGTAGGACTAAGCTTTCACCCTAAAACCCAAAGAAAAAGAGAGATTTTACATTGGAGATGGGAGATACGTCCATATACGTATCTCCACTGCCACTCGTCTTCGTTATAACTTAAATCATATTTTGTATCTTTTATCCTACATATTATATACAACATCTCACATATTATATTATTTATATTCTGCAGGTTATACCTATGGAAGATTTTAATCTGCATTTAACCGGTGATATACAGGCTGTTACAGCCGCGAACAATCTCTTGGCCGCTCAATTGGATACACGCATATTCCACGAGAGTACACAAGAGGATAAGCCTTTATACGAGCGTTTAGTACCGAAAATTAAGGGTGAAAGAAAGTTTTCTAAAATACAATTCCGGCGCCTGCAACGTTTAGGTATTAATAAAACCGACCCCGATAGTTTGACTAATGAAGAGATTACTCGTTTTGCTCGCTTGGATATCGATCCAGATACAATAATG
>NW_024000510.1:0-1546 GCF_014805625.2 Glossina fuscipes
AACGTTTTCTTCATAATTTGTGGCGGTTTTAAGAGTCTGAAATTTCGGATAATAATATCCTGAAAACTAATGCATTATTTTTATTATTATTTAAACACTATATCTTATTCCATTGACACATACGTTTTTTGTGGCGGCTTTAAGGGTGTGATATATCCCGTAATGAAAACCTGAAAACTAATTCATTATTTTTATTATTATTTATACACTATATCTTATTCCATTGACACATACGTTTTTTGTTGTCTACCGCATTTTTGACAGCAAAGATTTCTTCAACATTTGTGGCGGCTTTAAGGGTGTGATATATCCCGTAATGAAAACCTGAAGACTAATTCATTATTTTTATTATTATTTAAACACTATATCTTATTCCATTGACACATACGTTTTCTGAAATCTATCGCGTTTTTTGCAACAAAGTTTTCTTCAAAATTTGTGGCGGCTTTAAGGGTGTGATATTTCCCGCAATGAAAACCTGACAACTTATGAAATTATTTTATTATTATTTCTGCACTTTGTCTTACTTCATTGAAACATATGTTATCTGAAATCTATCGCGTTTTTGACAAGAAAGTTTTCTTCAAAACTTGTGGCAGCGTTAAGAGTCTGAAATTTCGCGTACTAAGATCCTGAAAACTAATGCATTATTTTTATTATTATTTATGCGCTGTATCTTATTTCATTAAAACATATGTTTTCTGATATCTATCGCGTTTTTGACATCAACGTTTTCTTCACAATTTGTGGCGGCTTTAAGGGTGTGATATTTCCCGTAATGAAAACTTAAAAACTTATGAAATTATTCTTATTATTATTTCTGTACTTTGTCTTACTTCATTGACACATACGTTTTTTGTTGTCTACCGCATTTTTGACAACAAAGATTTCTTCAACATTTGTGGCGGTTTTAAGGGTGTGATATATCCCGTAATGAAAACTTGAAAACTTATGAAATTATTTTTATTATTATTTCTGTACTTTGTCTTACTTCATTGAAACATATGTTATCTGAAATCTATCGCGTTTTTGGCAACAACGTTTTCTTTAAAATTTGTAGCTGCTTTAAGGGTCTGAAATTTCGCGTAATAAAGTCCTGAAAACTAATGCATTATTTTTATTATTATTTATACACTATATCTTATTCCATTGACACATGCCTTTTCTGTTATCTACGGCCACAATGACAAGAAAGTTTTCTTCAAAATTTGTGGCGGCTTTAAGGTTGTGATATATCCCGTAATGAAAACCTGAAAACTAACGCATTATTTTTATTATTATTTATACACAATATCTTATTCCATTGACACATACGTTTTCTTATATCTACCGCAATTTTGACAACAACGTTTTCTTCAACATTTGTGGCGGCTTTAAGGGTGTGATATATCCCGTAATGAAAACCTGAAGACTAATTCATTATTTTTATTATTATTTATACACTATATCTTATTCCATTAAAACATATGCTTTCTAAAATCTATCGCGTTTTTGACAACAACGTTTTCTTCATAATTTGTGGCGGTTTTAAGAGTCTGAAATTTCG
>NW_024000511.1:0-2974 GCF_014805625.2 Glossina fuscipes
TTTATGTTCAGGATTTTTTTTAGTGATTTGTGTGTCTGTTCTTCATAGTCAACAACTGTCTTTTTGACAGGACATGGAGTGTTTATATACACCTTGTCGGGCGAAATCAGGCCCGGATTCTGATAGATTCATTTCTTGTTAGCTCTGCGAGCGCTTTGGTCATGCAAAGTGTGCCGGTATTCTCGGCCGTGCTGCTGACGCAGTCGCTGATCCGGCTAAAGGCTTAAGATGGTCATGTCCTTACTGTAGGCAGCGGGACATTGACTTTTATAAACTTTTCACGGAGACCCGTTATGGTTTCTCGGAATTGAGTAGAAATCTCGGCGCCTTGTGGGAATAGTTTGAGCTCATTAAGTCTAGGTTTGATGAGTGTCGCTTTATTGGACACTCATCTTCTACCCGTAGTGTAGCGTGTGGGACGTCACCTCTGGCTTTCTCCAAATCTAATTCGTTGGTACAAGTTACCGTTCCCTCTAACTCTAAAATGAATAGTAATGTTTCCGATATTTCTGAGTCGGTTGGTAACAAAACAGTTACAAACAAACCGGCAAGTCCATCGGTTTTAAGGTATGCTGAAGTGGCAAGGGTAGCTCCGCCCAGAGCCGCCACTCACTCTAATCAAGTGCCATCGCCTAAAAGTAATGATGAGAAAAATAAGTCATCCTCTCCTCTTGGCTGTTCGCGTGTGAATGCTGGTCACCAGACTGGGCAAGTCTCACAAGCTGCCGGTACAAGGGCGATAACCCCATCTATATTTTCCCCAACTCGAAACTCTCCTACTGTGAACCCCCTCCTGTTCCAAATAATGAAATTTGCTTGACGGCAGTTCCTCCCAGAAAAGCAATATTTGTGTCAAGACTGGCACCTGAAACATCGGTGGATAACATAAAAGGTTATCTGGCGACGAAAGTCCCATCAGTCAACTTAAAGCGTGTTAGCATCTTCAAAATGGCTCCTTCTCAAGCTAGGGCAATCTCCTCTTTTAAAATATTAGTTCCGACTGAAAACAGTGATATGTTGTTAAACAAATCACTGTGGCCAGTAGGATCCTTAATTAAGAAATTTATCCCTCGAGATCGTCCCCGTAATACCAAGGCAGCGGGACAATGATTTTTACAAACTTTTCACGGAGACGCGAAATGGTTTCTCGGAATTGCGTAGAAATCTCGGCTCCTTGTGGGAGAAGTTTGAGGTAATTAAGTATAGGTTTGGTGAGTGCCGTTTTATTGAGCACTCATTTTCTACCCAAGCTAGAAAAATAACTACTCGTAGCGTAGCGTGTGGGACGTCACCTCTGAGTTCCTCTAAATCTGATTCGTTGGTACAAGTTACCGCTCTCTCTAACTCTAAAATGAACGTTAATATTCCCGATATTGTTGAGTCGGTTAGTAACAAAGTAGTTACACACAAGCCGGCAAGTCCTTCCGTTTTAAGCTACGCTGAAGTGGCATGGATATCTCCACCCAGGGCCGCCACTCACTCTAATCAAGCGCCATCGCCTAAAAATAATAAAGAGAAAAATAAATCATCCTCAAGTCCCATCAGTCAACTTAAAGCGCGTTAGCATTTTCAAAATGGCTCCTTCTCAATCTAGGGCAATCTCCTCTTTTAAAATACTAGCTCCGACTGAAAACAGTGGTATGTTGTTAAACAAACCAGTAGGTCAGTAGGATCCTTGATTAAGGAATTTATCCCTCGTGATCGTCGCCGTAATACCAAATCAATAGTCTTGTCGCCTTCAAAAAACTAATTGTTTCTTCAGGCCCACTATCTCTCATTTATCAAAATGTTAGAGGCTTAAATTCGAAAATTCGTTCCACTTTTCTAAATTCTGTGAGCACGGAATTTTTCTGTTTGGCCTTTACTGAAACTTGGCTAAAACCCGATCTACATTCGTCGGAACTTTTTCATAATTCTTTCCAAGTGTTTAGAAATGATCGAGTAAATCGAATTGGTGGTGGTGTATTAATTGCCATATCTGCGTCAGTCCCGTCCAATTTAATTGAATTTCCCACTTCTCCTGACGTTGAATTTATCGCTATTCGTGCGAATATGCCTGATAAACATCTATTTATAACCTGCTCCTATATTCCCCCAAATTCTGATATCTCCATTTACAGGAAACACGCTGCCCTCATTTGTGAAGTGGCCAAGCGGTCTAGACCCACCGATTGCATTGGGTGACTTCAATTTGCCTCAAGTCACTTGGTGTAAAACTGATAATTCTGGCTGTTTGGTTCCTACTTCAACGTCTGATAGGGCTGTTGTGTTCTTTAGTGAATTGTTTGATCATAATTTGGGTCAATATAATCGTACCCCTAATTGTAATGGTAGATTGCTTTGCCAATTTTCCCAAGATTTACGTAAATCGTTGTCCACCTTTTAGTTGACCTGAGGATCCTTATCATCCATCAATATGCATTTCCTTTCATCATATTAATGATGGTTTGTTGAAATGCCTTAATGTGCCAACTCAAACTTTTTTAAATAATTATTATGATTTTCATAAAATCACTATTGTATTACTAAAACATCGTCTTTCACATCTGACGCTTGATTTCTCAACCGGTAGTATCGAAAGCTCATTGCCATCGTTCTACAATACATTAAATCTAGCTATTGCTGCATCTGTTCCGATCAAGCATAGTCGACCTCGAAGCAGATGTCCCCCGTGGTTTAATATGACAATTAAATATCGCAAGAGTAGAAAAAACGCGCTATTCAAAAAATATTCGAAAAGTGGCTCTGCGCTCGACTATGTCGCTTACTCGGTGGCGAGGCATGGATTTAACTCCCTCAACAACCATTATTACTGCAAATACCTTCAATTCATTAAATCCTCTCTGTTTACTAATCTTAAATACTTTTTTAAATTTGTTAAGTCTAAAAGAAAAATTTCCACACATTCCTCTCATGTTTCTTTTAATGGCTGTGATTCCTCGGATGATTTTGAAATCTCAAATCTGTTTGCTGA
>NW_024000512.1:0-3902 GCF_014805625.2 Glossina fuscipes
TTTTTTAGACTCTTTGAACGTATACATATATATATTTTTACTTCGACTGCCCCATAATAACTAGTAATGTAAATAAAAGAATTTTTAAACGCCAGAGCGATGCTTATGTTTTTAGTAGGGGAGAGTACACTACATCGGGGACAACTAAATGGCAAGATATGCCCAGAAATTCGCGAAGCAGAAGCATATGCAGTTTTGTACTTTCAAGTGAATATGGATGGACCAGGCTGTAAACATAAATGCATAAATAGAAAGGAAAAAAATCAAAGAAGTGGTAGACAGGGAATATAAGTTATAAGTTATTCTCGCACGATCGTTTATTGCATTCGTGAATTATCAGCGTCTCCAGAACAGAAGACCGACAGACGGACATTTCTGAAACAATTTGGAATTTTATGTTGATCGAAAATTTGTTTTCAATTTTTATAGTCATCGCCGAAGAATGCGACGTATATTCAATTTGTCAATTTGTTTGCAAGTTTCAGAAACCCTACAGCATCAAATTCTGAGTATATTAAGACATATCCGTCCGTCCGTTTAGTGTCGATTATATATATTCTCAATTTTCTTGCACGCAGGCAAGTGGTGTTGATTGGCCAAAATTGAGGACTTAAATTTTAATGTTTTGCTCGTTGTTGATAGACTACAGCAGACAAATCTATACGTATATTATATACGTTATATACGTACGTATATTATGTAGGCAATTCTCTAGTACTAAAAAAATGCATAATATTGACCACGCCTACGCAGTTCTAGAGTGCGCTATCATTTCATTTTTTGCATTTTCTATAAATCTAAATAAATATATATACATACCTATATGAAGGTGTGTACTCCTGCACATTTACAGCGATTTGGAAAATAATTTTAACAATGCGATTCGTATCGATATCATTTTTTTTTATTTTGTGTGTGTGTTATCGGTGGACCTGTTTATTACGCTATGTGCTCCTATTAAATTTATTGTCAACGTTCGGTTTGATAACTAAACGACTACTGAGTAATTTTTCACTTTTGATGTACATTTATTAAATATTGTCACCAAATGCAGACTCGCTCAATTGTTACCAGTCTAACATCTTATCATCAAATTATGGAACACTTACATGCGTAGTGAACATTTGGCTATAACCAATTATTTCCATTGTAAATGTGAAAGATGTAGTGACCCCAGTGAACGTATTTTAGTGCTGTGTGAAGTGTGTGGGCGCTACAGAAGAGCCCTGCTCTCGAAGCACTTCTCGCTATAGTAAAAGCAATGCAACCAGTTTAATAATATCCACGGTCCACGAGTATCTTGGTTTAGGGTTCTGTTTAATATGCTTAGCATTTAAATATTTAAATACAATTTAAATAAAACATAGTTAATTTCACTTTTTCGAATTTATTATATTCAAGAAATTTTTTTTTAATCCTTTATAATATCATTTTACACTTCCGGTCCTGAAATGCCAGATAATCGAAACCAATTCATAACTGATTGATGTAATCTTATATCTTGTGCTGGCGAGCTATGTGGTGTTATCTCAAAGATTTTTAACAAGTCCTTGAATTTAGGTGTTGTCCCTGTGTGTTGGAAGACTTGTTTCCTTATTCCTATTCACAAAAGTGGTAGTAGGCAACTTGTAGAGAACTACAGAGGCATTGCCAAGTTGAGTATCTTGCCTAAACTGTTCGAGCGAATTGTGGCTCAGCTTATTATCTTTTCCATGAAATCGTATATTTCTCCTCTCCAACATGGTTTTCGAAAAGGAAGATCTACGGTCACCAATCTATTAGAGTTTACTTCTCATATCCCATTTTATTTAATCTATACATCAATGATTTGCCCTCCGTGAATAAATTCAGCGAGATCTTAATGCATGCTGATGATGTAAAAGTGTTTTCTTCCTTTTCCGTATAATCGCAATCACATCATCTTCAAAGTGATTTGAATAATTTGGTTGAATGGTGCTCTTTGAATCTTCTGAAACTAAATCTGAGTAAATGTAAGAAGCTTTCTTTCTCAAGAAGAAAGTCATTCATTACTCAGTATTTCATTGATTCGCACCAGTTGGAGGACGTCGATTCGTTCACTGATTTAGGCGTTCTTTTGGTTATAAGTTGCGTTTCAATTTCCCTATTGAGCTCTCGTTAAGCAAAGCTAGGTCCGCGCTTTGTTTTATAAACAGGTGGTTCAAAGAGCTTGATGATCCTTATATTACTAAAAGGCTGTACATGTGTTTGCTTAGACCTATACTTGAGTATGCTTCTGTTGCTTGGTCTCCTTCATATAGGTGCTTGCTGTTTGCCCTTAGGAATTTGGATTGGGACCCGATTGCGCCTCTTCTACCCCATTCACTGGAGAAACTTAGATTTGTTCTTGGGGCTTCCTTCGTAATCAAATTAATAAATGGTACAATTGACTCGCCCGCATTACTTCGTGAGATAGGCATTAATGTCCCTAACCGCTTCTCTGGGCACTTTATCTTGATAAAGCTTAGTCAATGAAAATATAATTACGAATTGTTTAACCCGCTCAGAGCTGTTTTCAAAAACCTAAATGACGTCTATCACTTATTCTCATTATTGGACTCTTTAAGGTCCATTAAAGCAACATTGCTTAATACGCGCGATTTACCTATGTCGTACTTGAATTAACTTTTAACCTTAAAAAATCATTATGAGTCGAAAATTAATTGTTGCTAACTATTATCGTTTGCACCTTATTTATTGACTCGACCATTGCTATTGAATTACTGGATGTATGGGCAAGTGCAAGGAACTTTCGCTAGTATTGCACGCTAATGTGCATAAGACATTGTCAAGCTCTAATTTGCTTTTTCTTATCGCTTAGAAAATTTGTTAAAACATCTTTTAACTTTGTTAAGTGAAAACACTACAACTACTGGTAATATATGAATTTTGTACAAAAATTACTTAGCATATTCTTTCTAAACATATTCTGATTTCATATTCATTGTGTTCAGTGTAGTACGTGTTTTCTTTTCGTCTGCGTTTTTTCAATTGTTACGGTGTTTTCGGTGTTTTTGTGTATTTAACTTCTGTCTTTTCAGTGTTATTGCTAAAACTGGTTAACGCGGATATCGCGTATGTGCTTTTGTTTCGTCTATATATAATAAAAAATAGAAAACAAAAAAACAAAATAAAAAAAAAAAAATTGAAAAAAATTGAAAACATTTGACACTTTTCTTTAGTAGCTCCCAACCTTCTTCCACAGTTCCCAAACATTTCAAGTGAGTGGTTATTTCACAAATAATAAGCAATAGACAACAATAAGGCATAATGGCACCGGGGCCGCAAGACAAAAAATCGAATAGATTTTATCTATTAAGTGATACATCCCCCCAAAGAAAAAAAAGTAAAAATTCAGATTTTCCGGTGTTGCCGATCAGCGATATAACCCCTATTGATAAAAAATATATTGTTATCTCTTCAACCGATGCTCGAATAACAATTTCCCAAATTAGCCCTTTTGCTATAAAAAAAGCTCTAGATAGCATTACAACATACATCGACTCCATCTCGATTCTACGCGATGGGAATTTACTGGTCCTCGCTGGGAACCCGCGCGCAACCGAAAACCTCATAAAGGCCAAAACCTTAGCTAATCTATGTGCTATTTCAGCTAAACTACATGAGAAACTTAACTCGGTTCGAGGCGTAATTTATGCCCCTTGCTTAAAGCATGTACCCGAAGACGAAATTGTTCGCGAAATGGGCATTCAAGGAGTGACTGATGTATATAAATTAACCAAACTGAATGATGACGGAAAAACACGCTCTCCTACAGGAAGGATTATTTTAACTTTTGATCGCTATCGATTACCGCGAACAGTTGATGTGGCGTGGTATAAATGTAAAGTAGAACTATACATCCCAAATCCTATGAGGTGTAA
>NW_024000513.1:0-1207 GCF_014805625.2 Glossina fuscipes
AAGCGAATCACGCATCACAAGCTGCTCCTGCTCGGTCAGATGATTCGTCCAACTGACTAATGCTAGTACTCGTGCCATAAAAGCACTAGTCAAAGCGGTCAGAATTGATCAACAAGCGAGGCGTCGCCTTTCAGCGGCAGTTGCAGTTGACGTCGCACGCACACACACACTTCATTCGACAAAAGTTAAAAAACTTTTACTGGGGGACCACGCGCACCTCAATTCCATTTGTCTCGGTTTCTATAGAACACCCCTAAGGCGACTTCAAAAACGCCGAGAAACGTCAGTTTTTAGCGTCGAAATTGCGGAATTTCTACAATAATAGCATCGTATGTGTGGAATGGCTCTTGTTTATTTGATTTAACTAAGTTAATTTACAATATTATTGGTACGAAGATCCCAAATTCAGTAAATGTCAGCTAAGTAATTTTCGTAATAATATATACAAAGTCATCTCGAGGATAACTGATAGAGTCTAATACATCCAGAAACATCAGAAAGACTTAACTACAAATAAAGTAGCACACGTAAGCAGACTGACCACTTTTGGAAATGACCTTGTTCGGGACGAACAAGATTAAGTCGAGGGTAGTGGTAGGAAAATCCCAAATTCAGTAAATGTCAGCTAAGTAATTTTCGTAATAATAAATTCCTTAAAGAAGGAAAAACCAAATGAGCATTCGCAGGCGCCTCATGCAGATGCAAGCCGATGAAAACGATTAGCGGAAAAGCAGACAGATAAAAGCTAAGTGCACATTCGCTGGTGCGTCATGCAGGTGCAGGCCGATGAAAACGATTAGAGGAAAAGCAGGCTGGGATTAGAAATAAAACCATAAATCTAGGTATAGTAACATGCTTGTAAAAATGTATATAAATAGAATATTTGTGGAAGGGAGAGTTAGTCGCGCAATAACATTAGAGCTGTACTCTCAGCTCAGGCCAAAATAAATTTTAAATAATCCTACATGTAAGAAATATAATTGTAAATAAATATTCGTACTGTTATGAAAGACAAAGTAATAAAATAAAAGAACTTTGAAGTGTATTTCTCTTGTACAAAATTATCCGCGATCCAGTGATATGGACTGTGTCTAGTAAAAGCGAATTTCATAACATTATCTAAGAAATATATATATCTTCGAAGATTGTTAACAAAACACAGCAAAAATTTTGCTCGACCCAATAATTTTATCAAAATCATAATTAA
>NW_024000514.1:0-1732 GCF_014805625.2 Glossina fuscipes
CGTTACATATTTACCGATTTTTATTGTGTTACACTCATCGCTTGACGAGGGTTCTACAAAAAACCTCTTCCGTTTGTGACATTCGCAAATATTCCTGAGAGACACTGTAGTGCGCCTTTTAATGCCAATTAGGCTATTTTTCAAGATACCAAAGAATGAGGTAGAGAACTTAAACTTGGAATTACTATTTTCGGGGTGGATACATGCGAATCGCATTTTATGTTCTTCTTAAAGGCTTTGTCTACAAATTTTTTCACTGACTTCTTTTTAAAAGTTTATTTCTTTTGCGCCATTTGTTTTCCAGATTCGAAGTGATCAAATCGGATATATGTTGTATGTATATAGGTTAAAGAAATGCCCTAAAACTTGGGAAAATTAATAAAAATTTTGATAAGAAAGGAAAGAAAATGTTTGTGCCCTTAACTTGATACTTCTGTAATGATATAATTTACTATTCACGTCACTGGACTATTGCTAAGGACCCGAAGAATTCAATCTTACGAGAGATTCTTATCTTTTCTTTATCTTGATGGAAGTCGTTTATGACCCTTCGCCTACGAGGTCATTCAGAAAGAAAATAATTCCCACCACTGTGAGATATACTGATTCTCTGCTTTTTTCATAATTTATGTAACACCTAAAAGCAAGCTCCAGAGACTTATAAAGTTTATAAAGTCTTGATTAGCGTGAATTTAGTCATATCCGCTCATCTATATGGTGTTTGTTGTTGGCACTCGTTTGTTCGCAAAAATGAAGATATAGACTTCAAATTTGGTAGAAACATTGGAAGTTTTTGCACGCAGTTTGTAATTGAAACTTGGGCAAATCGGCCGGAGCAGAAGCGCGCAGTACAGCGTAAACTGGAGGCAACTCCTTTTTTCTTAACAAAACTTTGAAATCATAAAAGATAGAAGACTCAAATTTTCCACATATACTTTGCGAAACATTCTACTCTGTACACACATACAAAGTTACAATTGACCGATAGTTTTTTTTTTTGAGATTTTACGCTTATTTATCATAAGGCAAATAAGTCAGAATGTTTACATTCCTCTTATGAAGATATATTACCCGCCTACAAGTGGGTTAATTCTAAAATGAATACGATAGACACCGCGACCTGGTGGATAATACCGGCGATATGGGTACCAAATAAAAAAACTTGGAGAGCAGAACGTGAAAAGCATAGTGGTGGATATGCGAAATTTAGCAGGGGTCGAATGTATCTTTTTTATTTGTTTTTTTTCTTTTCCTATGAAATTAGCGCACAAATGTTGGTTAAAGAAAATTTTTGATTATGGAGAGATTGTGTTTTTTTTTGCAGAATAGTATAAGTGAAATAAATTACTTTTTGGTTATGAAAAAAAAAAAAAAAATTTTATATATATATGCATGTATACGCATGCATATATTTATATAAAAGACAAATATATATATATATATATATATAAATAAATAAATATAAATATGTATATATAATTATATACATACTTGTTATTTTAGGAAGAGTGGCTTGCAAAATTTAGTTTGCAAGCAACGTTGGTTGCGCTGCAGCATCATGGAAATCGTAATTGTTGCTATTTTAAGCAACCCACTAACGGCAGAGACAGGAACATTGGCACACACACATGCGCATATCATTGTGGTAATAAAATTCATGCGATCATCACATCAAATATAAGCACTAGAATCAATTCACCAATAAAAAGAAACCTTCATCACCAAACCAGAG
>NW_024000515.1:0-6866 GCF_014805625.2 Glossina fuscipes
CTACTTTGTAGTACTCCAAGACTCTCAAAATAGATTCAAAATAGATTCAAGTATTTTTTCTTTAGTATCATCATTCACGTCTTCCTTCATATATTTATAATTACGTTCTCCGATATTTTACATCACTTTTTCAATACATTTGTCATGGATATCAAAGATTTCACCTAAGACATCTTAAACATGAATGATTTCTTAAAATATTTTCTTAATATATTTTATATACTAATTTTTTTAAGTTTTCTAAAGCTACATAAAGCGTTCAGGAACAGGCCATATCTCTTTTTCCACTTTGGTCTTGAGCGGGTAATAGAACATCAGCACGATTACAAAATAGGAAAATTGTTACGTAAGCCCGACGTAGACACTTGAAAACAGTCACGGAATAGTATTGAAATCCTTGCCACTTTTGATTGGTGTCTCTCGACACTAAGGCCCGTCGCATCTTCTTTTCTTGTGAATGAACCAAATTGTTCACATTCGTGCAATAGCGCATCTAATGTTCTCGACAATAACAATATTTGTCGAACATGACTTTGTCAGACTCAAAATAAGGGACGCACATGTTGGGATTGTAGAAGAAGATTTTAACTCAAGACGGCTTCGAAAACTCCTATCAAGAGTATTTCTATAGGGGAATTAAAGATCGTCTTAAGCGTATTACTTCAATCTTTTAAAAGGGAGTGCTTACTAGCTCCATGAAAAAGTTGGAACAGTTTTTCCATTTAAACCGCCCTGGTTTATTCAAGTGGAAACCTTGCTTTTCAGGTTAGCGATAATTAATAATATAACTGACATGTAAGTCACATGGAATAAGTCCATAGAATAAATTTTTTTTCTTTTTTTACGGACTAACGCCACTAAATACTTTTTATACCCTTCGCTGAAGGACGGGAGTACACACATTCTTTTTCCATAATGTATGTAGTCCCCAAAACGAAGCTTCAGAAACCCTAGAAAGTGTATGTATTCTTGATCAGGACGAAATTCTGAATTGATTAAGCCACGTGTGTCCGGTGTTTATTATCGGCACTCTCCTGGTCGCAAAAATGAAGATATCGACTTCGAATTTGGTAGAAACAGTGGAAGATTTTTCACGCAGGTTGACATTGAAAATGGACTAAATTCGTCAAAGACTACATGTGCAATAAGGCGTAAATTGTATGCACTTCTCTTTCTCTAAACAAAAAATTGCGAATTTTTGCTCGTTATTTATCTACCACGAAAGATAGAAAGTTGAATTTTTCTAAATTTACACTATAGAGGGGCTTACTAATTATATATAAATATGGAAGACAATCTGCGCGATGGTACAAAGTTATACACGATTAAATTTTCATTTCTCTGCATGTCGTTGACGTTATGCATTTGTTACTGATAACGTAAGCACGAGAGAATGTTGAAAATTATTTCGCACATTCTTTACCTGAAGATATACTGTCTGTCTAAAAACTTATTAATTATGAACGTCACAAACTAAATAAGACGGTCGCCACTATATTGTAGATTAGTTTTTTCTTAACATACCCAGTTTATAGCCGGTATTCGATTTTTTTGCAATATTTTGAAATAACATTCTCTAGTGAAACACGGATAATATTTTCGATAAGTTGGGGTAAACATTTTTATACCCTACACCACTTGCAATACAAGGATATATGAAGTTTATGCGAATGTATATACAGAAATTTGTGGCAAGGGTTTAACGTGGGTTCCTGCCTGAAAGGCTTAACCCCACGGTGGCCCAAGCCACTTTTAAGCGTACTACGCCCCCTGGCGAGTTAGACAATCCCCACAGAGTAGGGGCCTAAACAGCACCAGAGTCCAGAACAGTTTGTTGTGTATGGAACAATAAACCCCACTTTGGTCAATGGCGAGGCCTAGCTGCACTCAATTGTTCCATTTTAGCTAGGAACTCGCCAACCACAACCACCACGAGTACTCCCCGAAGGGCCGCACCCAAGCAGTCAGGACTCACAAATTGATCAACTGACTGCTTCCGCCATAAGGCTTCCACTGTGCTGTTGATCAATTACCACCATTACCCACAGGCATCCGTGACATGTGTTCGAAAGTAAAAAATATGTAAAAGGGGAAAACTTATTCGTCATATCCCTTTTCCATTTTTGCATGTATTAATTAATTTACCAGACATCTTCTATCAATCGGCCAAAGGGAAGGCCGTCCGTCAATTCCTTTTTGCATTAATAGTATAATTAATTTATTTATTTATTAAGACTTAAGGACAAAGTCCATCATATACCCGCAGGCATACGTGGCTTTGTGAGGCGAGCTTCCTGACCCCCGTGGCTCCCAGTTTGTTTTGCAAAGCCTTTTGGCATACTTTGGGCGGTTGTTAAAAACAACCGTACTTGCTTCGGATTCTCCATACATTCCTGGTTGCCAGCACCAATGAACTACTTTTCTTCAAGATATATAGGTCTCGGGTATTGCACTGAACATGGCAGACTAATCTAATGCACTCTACCATGCACTCGGTAGATTACTACCTTCATCGTACTTAAATACCATTCAATATATTTCCTCGCTAGTAACTAGCTTATTGAGTAATAGCTCTTCTTCCAGCCAACCCCTCCAGCATCTCTCAGAAACTCGTCGCCGAGTTAGTAGCCCAAAACCTTAAACTCTTCTTAACCGGCCGAAGCCGTTGCCCGGGGATCACCGGTGGGAGGTGAGAGTTTCGGCACATCTATGCTTCCCATCAAAGCATAGTTCATCTCCCCAAAAGAGAGTATATACAATACGAAGACGGAGTTGAGATCTATCAGTCCATCTGTGCGTCTTGCATTTTTGTGTTCAACCTACAAGTGCTGGGATGAACTTTAGCAGGTCGATGCATTTTGGCACAAGAACGACTGCTGTTGGATCGTACTAATTTATCGACCATTTCCCATAAAACACCTTATTTTGAAAAACCATTCTATGAATAACTATAGGGTGGTGCACGGCATTTAATTTTGGGCCGTGGCCCACTATAATGTTTTTAGTTCTTCTCCGTCACCATTCTTACTAAAAAATTTCTCAAAAACATCAGCTCGCCTTAACGCTTAAAGACGCAAACTTTCTGGCATTTTTGATTCAATGCTTAGTGAATGGCTCATTATGCTCTTAGTGGAGATAGATCCAAATTTCTGTTAGTTGAAGATAAAATTCTATTACAGAGTGAAATCACTCTCTTTTCCTCTTTATTTCGCTTAATTATGCTCTTTATTTATTTATCTACAATTTTGATAAAAATGTACTTATCTCAGTAACGGAAACGGGTTGGGTAAGGAACGAAGTTGCACTCTTCCGGAAAGAGGTGTAAATTAGTTTTATTTGCTTTCGGAACTTAAAGTTTTTGTGGAGTATAAATAAGTGCAATTTTGTAAATGAAGTTATTTCGGCAAAAACTGAATTTTAGAGGCATCTAAAAAAATTCCCCGGAAGGGTCAATTTAAGTGGTGGGACAAAGCTGGCATTTGGTATTGTAGAATACATTTATAAAATTTCTCTCTTAATGATTTGTGGACATAAATGAATAATTACTTATATGATAGCTAATCACATATAGTATATCATATATATATATATATATATATATATATACGTTTGAATGCAAATTTGAAATAACTTTTATTAATATTTATTGACTTTTTCTTAACAACACAACCGTAGGCTAACGTAATATATGTAATAAATGGTAATGCATAGGAAAATAATAAAATGAATTACTAATTATAAACCTAAACAATAAAAGACTATAATTTTTTAACATTTAATTAACTATAAATAAATACGTTTACACTATAAATACAACAAATTATGTTAAATGGCTATTTATGTACCAAACATTTTGTTTATAGACAATGCTAAATGTGTAAGTAATCGATTTTACTTTTATAGGCACTTGGACAAAAAAGCATATACTTGCATATGTTTAATGTTTATTTTAAATAAACGCTATGTGCATGTGCTCGACATAGACTGTCTTTCACTTGTTGCGTAGACTAGAAAACCACTAATAAAACCGTTAATTGCACCAGCAATGTGAGCTTCAACACATATCCGTGGATTCATATTTCCATTCGCGATGGCGTGGTATGTCGTAAAACATACATCACTGAGGAATAAAATTACCATACATGTTAGTCGTAAGTAACGGTAAGTTAAGTAATGAAAATTCTGCGAAAAAGAAGGGGAAAAAAAAGTAAAAAAAAAATTCAAATCAAAATTCCTTATGTAAGTGTTTCGTTAGTAACTGACTGACCTTTATTAAATGTGGTAAGTGGCTCATCAACATACCATAGACACCGGCCGAAGCACCCATTAACGAAAGCTGTGGAAGTAAGTATAACGTGGCCAATGAACCAGAAACAACGCCCGCCATATAGACAATCGCCACTCTCAGATGCCCTTGTTCTATCTCCAAACATACGCCAATCAACAACTATGCTCAGTGTATGCACAAAATCATTCAATCGTATCGTATCGACAGGCGGGCGAAAGGTGAAGAGATGTTAGCGAGATTTCACACATAAAGTTATAATATATAAGTGTGCAGGTGTATGTATGCGTATATCGTATTATAAATTTACCTGCAGGCATATGTTCATTGTCAGATGAAATAGATCGGAATGTAAAAGCATATATGATATGAAACGCCAATACTGGTGTTTATATTTGGGTATAAACATTAAGTGTTCGATTAAACATTTACTGTTTAATAAATATATGGAGATCTGTAGGAAAATTGATCAAGAAGGTAACATCTTTAGTATAAAAACAAGTGAAAATGCCATAGTGAGGAACGGCCCACTATTAAATACTCTACACCACTTTGCTTAATACAGGTGTTTGTATAACGACCTTTTCAAATATGATACTATATACGAAGTGGTCCGATCCAAAGCGTTTTTAATAGTTAAAGCATGTCAGTGTAACACACTTAGTTAAAATATCTCAAAAATGGCGATCTATAGCTTAGATCGATCCAGAAAGTCATCATGAATCGAAGCCCCCTTTTCGCAGAAACTTAATATATCCTTGCACAACAAGCAGTGCAGAGTAGAAAAAGTGTTAAAGCTTTAAGTAATGAAGTTTCAATTTTATATAAGCTCTTTAAAAAGGAAAACCCTATCAGTCTAAAGTTCGTAAATAGGTCGAAATTCGAAGGCCTTCACCTTGTTATCGTAGCATTTGCTTGACCGTAATCAACTATAAACACCCACAGTGAACAGGTAAACTTGCAAAAATTGGCCATTTTTATGTAACACAATACCTTTATTTAGAATATCTTAGTCTAACCATTATATAATTCCGGCCAGACGCTATTCTTTGTAAGTGTGTTTTGTTTCTTTTATTCATGTAATCAATCGTTCAGGGAATGTTCCCGGTGCATGTAGCGCAATGATGAATAGAAAAACGTGGGAAGAGAGAAATAAGGAGTAAACGAAGCGTGGAAGATGTATATTCGATTTTCCGTGTGGCTGTAGCTACCATCACAAGCCAATCGCAATTAAGGTAGGGTTTACCGCAATGAGAATTGTGCCTGTGTACGTCGACTCAACAGCCACGTTTCTTAACTATCCGGCTACGCGATACCTTCCGTTTGCAATAACAAAATATTTGATAGAAGAAAGCCAGAAATGGCGAATAAAATCCGCAAAAGGATAAAAGGCCGATCATCGAATGAAAGTACGCGAGCTAGCAGATGTGGCAGCTTTTTCAAGAAGTGTTGCACATCACATATTGATTAAAACTTTGGCCTTAAAAAATCTGTGCTTAGAATGGATTCCGCCTTTGTTCATTATGGCATCGTTGCCAGGATGTTTCACAACAATTAACATCATATCAAGTAGTTCACAACTGTGATGAGGGAACAGAGAAAACAAGGTACAGAAAGGGGAAGATGGGCCCTAATAAAAGCGAGAGCGATTCCATTTCCCTAATTATCTTAAAACAATTAAAGAAAGAAAAAAATATATTTTTTTTATCAACACTTCACGTATTCGTTGTTGAGAAGGCCCTAAGTGAACAGTTACAAAATTCAAATTGCTTTCTCGCGCACCTTATTCGTCAGATTTGATCCCTAGGATTATTTCTCCAAACTTGAAAAAAATGGCTCCATGGTACAGGTTTTGGTCACAATAAAGTGAAGAAGCATTTGATTGAAGGGTATTTTAATAATCTCGACCGTTCTCCTCTTGAAACATTTGAACATTGCCGTGCAGTGGGAGTACGGTGAGAAATAAAAGTTATTTATGAATAGAAATTATTATGTTTATCTTCGTTAAGTCGTATGCTTCTGGGAATTGCCACGTAACTCTATGCAAATGTTAATTACGTTTTTTCTATTCAAATATTAATTACATAGCGGTAATATATAGATTGTTGGTAAACGAATACGAATGCGGTAAACTAATAAAGTTTCGTGAAACATTTTTATGCATAAAAGAAATATTCTATCAGGAAAGGATTAGTGTATTCTACACCATATCTATTGTTGTGCGAATGTATGTAACACCCATAAGAACCTCGGATAGACCTAATTTTTATTATACCAACTAACTCAGAAAGTGATTCTAAGCTTGCCTGTGTCAATCTGTCCATATGTACGTCCACTTGTCTCCCTGTCTCGTCTCTCGAGTTCAATGAACAGGCCGCAACACCGATGTCTTGTGGTTCAAAGACGAACATTATTGAAAATAGTTCCGACCGGGCCACTTTGTCGGCCACCTTCCATACTTCCCTTATCTTGAAAAGGCATTATATGAACAACTGTGTTAAGCGAAGTACCGTAGGGTATTTGATGATGGCTTGTGGCCAACTATAGTCTTTTGACTTGTTTTAATTATAAGGAGCGAAAC
>NW_024000516.1:0-1045 GCF_014805625.2 Glossina fuscipes
CTGCTTATACATAACTTGATATCACTTACATCTAGCTTATTATTATGTTTGTTCAAATTTCGACGCAACAGGCACCCAGGTACCAAATCGCGTGATTCAATCACCGTTAGGTATGTGAGTGCTTGTGCCTTCCTCTACCACTGTGTTTGCATGTGCTTGTTTGCTTTTTTTTGTGTGTTTCTACATGTGTGATCGTGTCTTTGTGCATTTGGTGTATGCAGTTTATGCATTATCGTATGTTCTTATTATTTTTTTCCTACCTAAGTTCAATTCTGCTTGTTTTGTTTACCCTAACGGTGCTACACATTCTGCGCATTTTTACACCTAGAGATTCTTGCTGAAGTTTGTTTTGCATGCATAGATTTCCTACCTAAGTTCCATTCTGCTTGTTAAACATTTTGGGATTTTACTTGTATTTATACTTTGAGTTTTTATTTAGCCTTTGAGTACTTAAACATTTTGAGATTCTACTTGGGTTCTTACCATATTGATTTCTTGCATCTAAGTTTTTCTTTTATTTGGGTTATTGACTCCGCTATTACATTTTGAAATTTGGATCTAAGCTTTTTTTCCTTTTAATTGAGTTCTTGACTCCGCTATTACATTTTGAAATTTGGATCTAAGCTTTTTGGTACACTGGGGTTCTAATCTGTGCTGTGGTGTGCTTCTGTGGTTTTACGGAGGCATACTCACTATGTGCTTGTACTTTTCTCTTTACACCCATGTGGTGTGTGTTTTTATGAATTAACTCACGTGGGCCTGTACAATATGTGTTTAGACATTTTTCTCGTTACCAGGTATAGGTATACTTAGTGTGTGTTTTATGATTTTATCTTTACAAGGTATCAGTATATTAGTGTATGATATTATGATTTTATCTGTAGAAGGTATAGGTATACATAGTGTGTGTTTTATGATTTTATCTTTACAAGGTATCAGTATATTAGTGTGTGTTTTATGATTTTATCTGTACAAGGTATAATTAGTGGGTGTTTTTATGATTTTGCATTTGAAGTTGGAGGGGGCTGCTCGTGTATTGTTCACA
>NW_024000517.1:0-2152 GCF_014805625.2 Glossina fuscipes
TGGTGTGTTGAACAATCACTGTCCTTTCTGTTCTATTTGGAACCTATAATATATTCAGAACCTATCTTTTAATAGAAAACTTACAAATGTATGTGTCAAATTTGATTTTGAAGATAAGCGTTTACATACAAAACAAGTAAGAATCTTGTAGTCTGACAAGGCCTCTCTTTAAATACCTTACACCACTTCGCCTGGTACATTTATTCGCTACACTATACTGTACTATACATCAAAAGTTGCGCATGCAAAGGTATACTTTCCACGAAAGCACAGTTTTTATCATAAAAAACTATAAATTTGACTCTCTCTTCACATGGGGAGATAAACTATGCTTTAATGGGGAGCATAGATGGCCGAAATGCTCACCTCCAAGTAGTGATCCCCGGGCAACGGCTTCGGCCGGCTAAGAAGGATTTAAGGTTGTTGTGCTACTATAACTCGGTGGCGAGTTATCAGAGAGACGGTGGAGGGGTTCACTGGAAGATGAGCCCTTTCACTCATAAAGCTAGTTACTACCTAGGAATAAAATTATGAATGGTTTGTAAGTACAATGAAGGTAGTAATCTATCGAGTGCATGGTAGAACGTCCCTGCCATGTCAGTGCAATGCCCAAGACCTAAATATCTCGATGAAGGGTAGTTCGGGGTTGGCTAACCAGGATGGTATGGCTAATCCAAAGGCAAGAGTGGTCTGAGAGGTCAGCAAAATACGCCTAAAACTTTGTATTCTAATCTGGGAGCCACGGGAGTCAGGAGGCTCACTTACAAAGCCACATATGCCTGCGGGTATATGATGGGATTTGTGCTCAAAAGTCTAACATAAATTAAAAAGAATTTTCTCAAAATGATAAAAAGGATTTTGACGGAAAGCTTCCCCATTGGCCTATTTATTTACTTATTTTACTTAAAATGATACGAAAAGGATTTTGACGGAAGACTTCCCCTTTGGCCTATCTGAAACCCTCTCTATAATATAATATTGAGAATCTTCTCTATAATTGATATAAAAAAGGGATATGACGGCAGGCTTTTTACCCTTTTTGCCTATCATACTTTTGAACATATGTCCACGGATGCCTGTGGGTAATGGTGGTAATTGATTAACGACGCTTGTGCAAACCTTGGTGGAAGCAAGCGCATTTTTCATTCCCGTTTTTGAATTTTGGAGTTGATCAATTCGTGAGCCCTGACTGCTGGGTGCGGCCCTTCGGGGACTACTCGTGGTGGTTGTGGTTTACCGTTCCATGCCAAAGTGGAACAATTTTGGCCACTAGGCCTACCACATACCAGTGTGGGGTTCATATGCCATACACGACGAACTATACTGCGCACCTCAGGGTAAGAGAGGCCCCCTTATTTGGGGATTGTCTCTCCCCCTGGGGGGTGATCACTCAACTTAAATGAGTGCCTATGGTTGTGGGCAACCCGTCTAATCAGACGGGTCAGACCTTAATCAAGGCATCATGCCAGGTGCAGACGGTAAACCCTCAGAGCGATCCCTACATAGTGACTTGCTTTCGCAACGCCTATTTATAATGAGGAATAAATGGCTGACCGATGTGATCCAAATTCCGTACCATTAATTTTTTTGCTCAATCGCTACTAAGCACCCATTTTTAACTATAAAAACTCAACCGTTTTCTGAAGGGTTTACTTTTTAAGAGAAATTTTATATGGAGCGGGATCCAAGTTTTGCTCTAAAAAAAAACACCAATCCCATCCGAGTTCCCTACTGCTAACTTTTCTAGTAAATTACTAGTGCGGGCCAATTTCCACCATATTAAATATTGTTACGGAAATCCCAAATCCAGTTCATACCAGCTAAGTAATAAAATCCCTAAAATCCCTAAAAATGCATATTCGCAACGCGTCATGCAGCTGCCGGCCGAGGAAAACGGAGTACCAGAAAGGCCGGTTAACGAATTAAAAGTGAAGCTATAAAAGTAGGTACTAGTAATATGATGGAAAAAATGTATATAAATAGAATATTTGTGGAAGGGAGAGTTAGTAGAAACAGAATTTCGGGTTGAGCAGTCGAGAGTATTGCCAAAAATAAATTGTGAATAATCCTACATATAAGGAATATAATTGTAAATAAAAGAACTTTGAAGTGTATGTCTCTTGAACAAAATATCCACGATCCAGTGACTGTA
>NW_024000518.1:0-1283 GCF_014805625.2 Glossina fuscipes
TAAAATAGGACCTAAGTGACTTCCTTGAGGTACGCCAGACGTAACGGAGAATTCATCCGAGGTGATGGAGTTAAACAAAACCCTGAAGGATCTATTGTGCAGATAAGAGCTTATCCATTTCACTAAGTAGGGTGGGAAACCAGAGGCTTGGAGTTTAAAGATATGTAGTCTATGGTTAACCATATCAAATGCTTTGCTTAAATCAGTGTAAATAACATCTGTGCGAGAGCCGCTAGAAAAAGCCTTGAAAACATGACAGGTTAACTCTAACAAGTTGGTGACTGTAGATCGCCCTTTCCGAAAGCCGTGCTGGTGCGGAGAAATATACGAATTAATGGCAAAGGCCAAATGCTGAGTCACAATACGCTCGAACAACTTGGGCAAGACACTCAACTTGGCTATGCCTCTGTAGTTCTCAACAAATGGTCTACTTCCACTCTTGTGGATAGGAATAAGGAAACTACTCCTCCAACATGAAGGGAAAACACCTAAATACAAGGACATCTTAAAAATCCTTGAGATCACACCACATAACTCGACAGCGCAAGATTTAAGTACACATGATGGAATTCCATCAGGTCGAGGCGAACAACTGTATTTTAGAGAACTCAACCCTTTAAAAACATCATCTTCCGAAATAACCAAGTTAGGTATTGAAACCGAGTTATTTATAGGATATGGTTAGTTTGCTGATAAATCGAAATTAGCAATCGAAAAGTTTCGTCGGAAATAATCAGCAAATAGATTTGAGATTTCAAAATCATTGGAGGAATCAGAGCCATTAAAAGAAACATGAGAGGGATATGTGGAAATTTTTCTTTTAGAGTTAACAAATTTAAAGAAGAATTTAGGATTAGCAAACAAAGAGGATTTAATGAACTGAAGGTATCTGCAGTAATAATGATGGTTGAGGGAGTTAAATCTATGTCTCGCCACCGAGTAAGCGACATAGTCGAGCGCAGAGCCACTTTTCGAATATTTTTTGAATAGCGAGTTTTTCTATTCTTGTGATATTTAATTGTCTAATTAAACCACGGGGGACACCTGCTTCGAGGTCGACAATGTTTGATCGGAACAGATGCAGCAATAGCTAGATTTAATGTATTGTAGAACGATGGAAATAAGCTTTCAATACTACCGGTTGAGAAATCAAGCATCAGATGTGAAAGACGATGTGTTAGTAATACAATATTGATTTTATGAAAATCATAATAATTATTTAAAAAAGTTTGAGTTGGCACATTAAGGCATTTCAACAAACCATCATTAATATGATGAAAGGA
>NW_024000519.1:0-1091 GCF_014805625.2 Glossina fuscipes
TTACAATATCTTCACTTAATAGTGAAAAGTTTAATATTTCACCATCGGATGTTGTTCAAGGTTATCTCTCTTACGTAAAACACGCTCAAAACCTTTTTTCATTTGCGGTTTAGCAAATTAACATACATTTTGGTAATTTAGTTAGGGGCAATATGTGTATGTAACAAATGATAATTTTTCGTAGGATCTACACTAGTAAACGGTTGGGTCAAGAGGCGACACGGAACAAACAGAATGTAATAATTTTTTTCCCGTAGTATTTCTTGCGGGTATTCCTATAACATTTCTATTTATATCACTAAAGAGAATGAACAATAACTCTCAGCTTAACAAATGAACTGCGGTCAGTTCTGTCAGTGGGCTAAATATTGCAGAACGTTTTGTTGCGCCAAATCGACCAAAATAATGATCGCATTCACGAGATGTGCAATTACTTTCTCTCATTGTCAAATAACTCGATTCAAACAAAGGAGTAAGACATCTGCTAAGTTTATTTATTTTTTTTTTTTAGATATCTGCACACATTTTTTTGATTTATTTATTATAACTAACGGAGAAGAAGGCATTTTTTCGTTATGTCTAAGAAGCTATTTATCGTGCACTAACAAAAATTAATTAGATAGAAAATCGCCATTGAAATAACTGTGATCAAAATACATGTTACAAAAGGAGCATAGAACTTCAGTTTTCCATCAACTGAAATGAGTGGGAAAAAGCCCGCGGCCTGTCGGCTGGCTAGTAATCCTTCTAAAAACCTTTAAATACTTTCCTTCATAGTGAAGACCTATTCCCTGCAGAATGTAAGACTTATGTGATTATTATAAATGGTTTCATTTCAGCAGCGATTAACAAAAGGAAATATAGTCCATCAATCCTCTCATTGCCAACCCGTGTACAGATGTTGCGCTTCATTTTGGGATGGTTTGAAATTATTTTTGGGGGGAAATTTTGGCTCCGCACCGATATCACTTCATCATTCTTTCCCAACGAATGGTAGAACAAAGTCTTTAACATGCGATTTTTCAAAGTGAAAACGAGCACAACCCGTACATACTGCTACTCTTGATAAGGCATCTTAATCATAAAACACC
>NW_024000520.1:0-2763 GCF_014805625.2 Glossina fuscipes
CCAATCCATTTGAAAATATATTCTTCAATTTTATTGAATCGTTCCTCGATCTTATTCATATAGCTTTTATTTGCATTAATTAGTTGATTCTTAAGAGTTATCTCAACTTGTTTAGCTTCACTATTAATATCATTTTTGATTGCCGAATATAATTCATCTATTCGTTTTTTCATACTATTCATTTGTGTATCACATGAGTTTTGAAATTGTCTCATATCGTCCTCAAAGCGATTCATTTTTGAAGTGTATGTAGTTGTTAGATTGTTAACACTATCTGTTAACGCATCATTTTTTCTTAGCAGATATGCTTTTGTTACAGCATCTTTGGGATCTGTAGGTGCAATTAAATTACAAAGTCTTTTCTTATGAAAATCTATGCTATTACTATCTATACTAATGCCGAGCGTTTTTACTAAATTTGTCCTTAACTTTGAATTGTTATACTGATAATGATGATTAATTGAACCTTCTCCAAATTTATTTATAAAACTCATTATCTCATTTAATTATGTTGGCCTCTCGCAATTCCTCAACAATCGAAATTATTTCGTTTTTGTGATTATTGTGCCCAGCACTTTCGGAAGAAAGAAGTAAGCGTAATCTATCAACTAGCTCGTTAGGATCGTCCCAATAGGTATAGATAGGTTTACTACGAGTGTCTAATGATTTTAATGATAGCCCACTACCTTTCGTTAGAAGATTTGATTTCTTATTAAATAATGGCGCTATTACACGTTGATATTTAAATGCTTTTATACCTTTAATTTGCGCGCTTGGTTGATAATGACGTTTATATGCATTTGTATTTATTAGAATATCTTTATATTTTATCAAATCTCTTTTTGTATAATGTTGAGGTTTTGAGTGAAACATGAGTTGAAACAGACCTGGTGTCATAGTCCATTTAATATTTCCTATATTGATAGTGTTATCTCTATTAAATTTTAATTTATTATTTCCATATCGCCAATTTCCCCTTACATCGACATTAAAACCATAAATTTTATCTAACTCTGCATTATTAATAAGCGTACGTATAACACTATAGAGTGGAGATTTATTTGAATTAATGTTAGCAACATCATTGCTATTATTTATATTTTTATTTCGTTTTTTATCAGTATTCAATTGTGATTTACTCTTTCGTTTCTGATTGAAAAATATGTGTGATGTTTTCAACCGTTTCGCATTGTAGTCATCATCAAAACCGTCTAGAAATGTAGAATTCTTTCGTTTTAAAATCTTTTTCTGTTCAATTGTAATTGGTGTTGTTGTTGTTGTTGTTGTTGCTGCTTTCTTCTTTGAAATGCATTTTCTTTCTTCTCTCTTTTTAAATGACTCAAAGCCTTTAAATTCTTCTCAATGTTCCGCTTTAAACTCTTTTTAATTCTAAACCTTTTCTTATTCTTGCTGTTGTTTAATAGTGGCGTATTCCCTGATGACGATTCATCAATATTCATGTCTTCTTCAGCACTATGAAAATCAGCTTCTTCTTCTTCTTCTTGATTTCCTACGGAATCAACATATGGAGAATCTTGTCTATCATGAACTACATTTGTTGGCTCAGCTGCGGGTAGAGGGGTATTATGAAACATCCTCTTACCAACTCTTCCACTCTTTCCATATTTTAATAAATTCTTTTTAGTTGTTACACTACTTCTACTTCTCTTTCCATGCTTCAATAAATTTGCTTTAGTTCTTCTTCTTTTTCCTCCGTTGGCATTAAATCTATAATTTAATACTGAATTATATGTAGGCATCTCAACATCATTATTACCCATCGCAACATCATTATCTGTCTCAACCTCAGCATCATTATAATCAATATTATTTACATCATCGTTGCCGTTGTCACCTTCATCATCATCATCATCATCATTGACATGATTTTCTATCGTACCATTCGCAAATGATGACGTCAGGGGTGTGGAATTTTTGTTATCAAGCTTTCTAATTATTCGTTTCAAAGGTTTCGTTATAGGTTGAAATGTGTCTTCCAATAGGTTAACCTTCTCTATTTGATTCAATTTAATATTTCTTAGCTTCGCTTTCAACACTTCTCGTGTCTTTATAATATCTTTTAATACTTTGTTACTCATATTTTTGTTCCTCCAGTAATCTGCTCTATATCTGATAATGAGCAGCTTTATATCTGATAGTGATCTGCTTCAGATCCGTTAATGCTCAGCTTTATATATATCTAATCTGACTTACTTAACTGTATGAAATTATCGAAACCTTTCCGATACACATTGGGTAGCCTACTATAAAAAATACAACTATAAAGAATATTTTGATAGTTTTGGCAATCTACAACCGCCAATTGAAATAGTCAATTACTTAAAATCACCCATCCAATACAACTATAAGCGAAAACAAAAATTTAACACTTTTAATTGCGGACATTTATGCTTGAAATTCCTTTTCAATAAATATATATAAATAAATAAATAAGAAAAAAATGTTCTTTTGTTTCTTTTAGTTATTATCAACATCATCATAATTATTCTTTATTTTGTAATGATCCCATGCATAGGTATCAATACCATTCTCTCTTACAAATCTCTTATCATCTAAGTAGCTTAAAACTAGTTTATTAATATGTTGTGTATATAATTGGTGTATTTTTGATCGAAAAACATACATTGAATCATAATACAATTGCTTCTCAAAAAGACAATTTTTAAAATCATTAACAGTTAACTTAGCCGTAACGCAATGTTTTACGCCTTTAATTTTCTTACATTCTACTGCATTCTGATC
>NW_024000521.1:0-1417 GCF_014805625.2 Glossina fuscipes
CCCCCCCCCCCCCCCTTTCTTAACCCAACAATCTGATCTCGTAGTTGTAACTTAATACAATCGACAAAAGAAACAAAAGCAGAGCAATCAATAGAAACAAAGAAGCAATTAATGTGGTCAAACCGACCACCAAGACAAGAAAGAATCAAAACAAGCAAAGCGGCTATAGCATTCGTCGTTAGAAATTTTCTGTATGCTTATTCTATTGTGGAAATGTTTCTTTCTTTTTTTTTTATATCTTTTCGTTTTCAATCAATGCTTAAGAATATTTCTTTTCCTTTTCTCTTTTTTTTTTCTTTACATGTATATGAGTGACTTGACGCACAGAAATTTGCAAATCTTTAAATTTCAATTACAATTATTTTTTTTTTTTCAGAGCTATGTTCTCTTACTATCTTGAATGGAAATTTGCATGTATATATATAAAAGTTTGTGTATATTGTTATTTGTCTTGGTACAAATTTATATACCAAAAGGATATTACTTATAAAAAAGGTTATAAATAAATGTATTAATGATAAGAAAGATTATAGAAACCGATATTACTTAAATTTCGATTACAATTATTTTTTTTTCTTTTTTTTTTCCAGAGCTATGTTCTCTTACTATCTTGATTGGAAATTTGCATGTATATATATAAAAGTTTGTGTATATTGTTATTTGTCTTGGTATAAATTTATATACTAAAAGGATATTACTTATAAAAAATGGGTATAAATAAATGTATTAATAACAAAGGTTATAAATTAAGAAAAGCCTCTGTGGACTTGTTTTTTTTTTCTTTTTCCTGACTCCCGTGCTGTAGCTGAAGCACGGCGTGGGTGTGCACATGAGGTCCCGTTTCACCCCCGATTACTTTGCATGGACCCCACAACAATTGACTTCTCTTCCCTCCTGAAGAGTCGACCCCTATCGTGTTTTACATGCACGATTTGGTGGGCGTACCGCTCAAGAACCCCCCTTTATATTGCCGCCCTGCCCAACAGATCCACGCCGGAGCGACAGAACTGCGATAACAGTTTGGCGAACCCCCCTTTATATTGCTACTTAGTATTATCATTATTACCTTTTTTTATATTTTTTTTGTAAACATTACCCAATGCTATTACTAAAAAGGAAATCTAGCAAATCCTCCCGTTCCTTCGGTAAAATCCACCGAAATAAAGTTGACCTGATGCCAGGCGCCACTTTGTGTAGCGAAGCCACCTTGCACTAAAGCAACTAATTGAATCTATCACGCGAGGAAATAGATTTATTTGTAACATAAGTTGAATTCGTCTTGACTCTGTACCATTACATTTGCGCGATACTATTATCGTTATATATATTTCGCGTTGGGAAAAATAAACAATTTATTCTGAGAGGGCCATTCACCCCCCCCATCCATCAATCTACTCAACCCTATAGCAAACAAAAA
>NW_024000522.1:0-3427 GCF_014805625.2 Glossina fuscipes
AAAATTGTTATATATGTAATTATTTATTGAAATCTTTTACTTTTTTCATACTATAATTTGGCGCACAGGTTACATGTCCTTGTAATCATGTACGATATGACAACTAATGCTTGACCGTCATTGTAAACAAATTACATATTATCGCTAAGCGATGTAACCAAAACTGTAAACATAATTACAATAGATGTAGATATGCAAGCCACAGAAAAACATTCACGCATCTATGATGCTTGAATGCGAATGAGATACTTTTTCAATAGTTTATAGATTTACCAAACAAAAAACACCAAGTTGTGGAAAGCATGCAAAATGCGATCAGTAGAGATACCTGTAAATGAACTACAATCCGCAAAGGACTCAGAGTGTTACACGCAATAACATAGAAATATATAATAAAGTTATTTTTGCCACAATTTCATACATCTTCTGAAGAATCAATTATGTTAAAAAAAAAATACGAGTGGGTTGCGAATAGTACAATGCAACTTTAAGTTAAACTTCAAAATATGCATGACTTGAAACTTACGATGAAGATCGACAAATTATTATGTAATAATAATATATATATATAAAAGAAAATTGAAACAAATGTAAAATTAGATTTTGACACGCTGTTACCTTTAATGAATATTTGCACTACAAATGTGATCTATAGGAAAAAGAATATCTTTCTTTTCTTGTGACTCCGGTTGAGCGGCCGTGTGACAGAGTATGCAGACATAGTTAATATATTCCCAAATGATGTTTATTGAAAATTTTTGTTTAAAATTTGTGATTTAATCAAGAAACAAAGAAAATTATAAAATGGCGCTTGTACGGCGAATTACATTTCTTTATGAGCGTGGATGTCACTGTTAATCGTGTACTTTACACTATGCAGACTAATTTCGTATTTGATAATCAAATAGGCAAAACAACTTGGATTTTATTTTGGTTCACTAACTTTTATATACCTTTAATGACCTCTAATAGATTGTTCATTATATGTTAGTATATAATTTGGAAGTTCCCTTAATAACAACAACTATATAATTGTTGGCTTTAGCTTACTGTTATTAGCGATTGCTTATTGCGAAATATTCTTTTATATTGCTTATGTTTATGCCTAGCACTTTACAACATACGTCACTATAAACTAACTTATTTCTAAAATTGCTTTATGCTAGGCTATTGAATAGTGGGGTAAATGCACGCACAACTGCACACATGCATTTCTGCTTTAGCGGGAGGCATACACAAGTTCATAGTGTAGGCGTACGGATACTCGTTGTACAAATTTCAATATTTTAATTCATTTACTCTCTCTTATGGTCTTTAATACCGTCTGTTTTCACCGGATGCCTTCAAGTAGTCGCTAATAATTGTTCTGCCCAAATATTACTAGCGAAATATCATATCTTATATATATATAATGTTTTTGCACAGTTACACTACACGTTTGGAAAACCAACTGGAAACTTCCTAGCTTCCTATCGTCATAAATAATTCATTTCTTATCTTATAGGATTATCTTGAAGTATTTCACAAACGTAATTTGAATTAACTTAGCGAAAAAGAGAACTTAAATTACACTTTTTGTGGGATTTTTTAGTGAGAACTTACTTCTGTGCTTTTTTGGCATAAAAGTATAAAACGCTACAAAAGCCCTTCTATTTTTAAGCAGAGAAAGACATAGGATTGGAAATATATTTTTTTCCATGCAATTTTCACTGGCATCGTTTAAAGTCCGGTCTATAGGCTTAGAAGACTGCCATAGAAAGGGAAACCAATAGTATTCGGACCTGGCAAGATTTGTGAAGACTAAAGCCTCAAGTGCTCTTCGGTATCACACTTAAGTTATTCTTTTGTATTCGAGCTTGTTAAATTCTCTTTATCCAGAATTAGGTACATACTTGAGGCCCGAGGTTGGCTATTTAATATTTATTTAATGAAAGGACCGATATATAATTTTTATATGAATATTATATATTTAATGATTTGAAATGCCAACTATGCCCCAAAAGAGATATAGAGCCGTATAGACCGTAATCAGTAAAATTAAATTCGTTTCATTCCGTACACGAAAGCTCGTCATAGCCGATTATGGGCCAGGTAATATGCCGATAAGAAAGAGCTGGAACTGTCCGATGCGTTTGACTCATCAACATGGAATTATCGTCAAATTAAAAACCGATGTGGTGAAGAGGAAAAGGCCATCCCCTTCCACGGTCACTTTCATGGTATAGTATTCGGTACATTTGTAAGTTTAGTTACCAACTACAGCCAGCATACCTTTAAGGAAGCTGTACATATAGAGCAGCTAAATTACTAATAAAGCAAATGAAGTTTACTGTAATGAAGGTACAAAACAAACGTTGATATGTATGACATTTTGGAGTTTGTCATATTTTCGCAATGACTTTCTTATTCGACTATGTTAGAGCAATATAAATTAATAACCGTTTGACGGTGATAGCATCTAGGCAATAATTAATACACTTTATTAGCTTTTCAGTTTCCTCTTACTTTCGCCCTTATTGTTCTCTTTGTTCCATTTTCTGTATTAAAATATTTCAAAAATGGTAAGGATTTGGAAGTAAGAGCTTTTAGTATAAATAAGCAACAAAATTTTTCTTAGAACGGTTAAGTGGTTTTCTAAGATTTTTCTAAAGTTTTAATACGACTTTTCATATTCACAGCGTATGTAAGACAAATTGTAAAATTATCTCTGATTTGTATAAAAATTTTATGATAACATGGCAACGTAAGTCAAAGAACATTAACTCCAACTAATTTTTCCTGGTTGATGTTTCTTCTTATTCATTCAAAAATTCATATAACACTCATACCGTTTCGTAAAGTACGCTAATCATCTCCAGGCATGGGGTACGCTTCGTTGCTTAAGAGGACATTTGTATTATAGTGGTGGGCATTATTTAAATTACTATTGCTATCTGCTCGTAACTATCGTTGTAAGTGCTAAGCTCATAAATTGGTTAAAATGGCTGTAAAATATCTACCACGGATAGGAGACGATTTCTAACGTATACTTATACGTTGTTCAAAGTAATTAATCTTTGGATAAATAGACTAAAACCAACGCTAATAGCTCAAATGTTTGGCGGAAAATTGTTCCAATAACAGCAAATTACCCACATTCTATAACTAACTCTGTCTCAATTCCTAACTTGGTAATTTCGGAAGCTGACGTTTTTAAAGGGTTGAGTTCTCTAAAATACAGTTGTGCGCCTGGACCTGATGGAATTCCATCATGTGTACTTAAATCTTGCGCTGTCGAGTTATGTGGCGTTATCTCAAAGATTTTTAACCTGTCCTTGAATTTAGGTGTTTTTCCTTCATGTTGGCAGAGTAGTTTCCTTATTCCTATCCACAAAAGTGGAAGTAGACAATTTGTTGAGAACTACAGAGGCATAGCCAAGTTGAGTGT
>NW_024000523.1:0-1473 GCF_014805625.2 Glossina fuscipes
GAGTACCGAAGCTTGGCACAGAGGATCGCGGACTACCAGCGGAAGCGCCACGAGATCTTCAGCGCAGAAATTTTTAGAAGGCGGGCGCTCACGAGGAAACATAGGAAAATTCTGATATTACGCCACAGGAGGAAGGCGTACAAGAGGTTTCAGCGAGAGGAGGTCTCAGCGATTGTGTCCCTAGAACACGATGACAGGGTGTTTGCGCGGACCAAGGTCGACAACACCGAAGTAACCGCCCTTCTGGACACAGGAGCCAGCGTTAGTTGTTGTGGGGCCGGAGCAACGAGATTCCTGGAGAACCGAAGGCATCGAATAATCAAGCTAAGGGATGGACACGTTAAAACAGCAAATGGAGAAAAGACCTCAGTAACGGGGCTCATCACCTTACCCGTCGAGTGGGAGGGCGAAACCAGGAGTATTGAATTTTACATAGTACCAGAGTTGCGGCAGCAGTTTTATTTCGGCATCGACTTCTGGAAAGCTTTTGGCTTATCTGTCGCCACCAAAGCAGCCACTATTAATTCTCCGAATAAATGCCATGTTTTAGACGCCATAAGCCAAGAAAACGATAGCTCCAAGGCCTACCGAAGCTCATCACTTCAACTGACTGATGTAAAGCAAACCTCGCTAGGTGAAGGTAAGGAAACATTGCCACACAACACACGCGAAAAGTTCAGCGGATCTATTGAGATCACCTCGTCAACGTCACCTTTACGTAATCGGCATCAACAAAAGCAGCAGAGCCAGCTCAACAACGCTGAAACGACAATAGCAGTAGTAAGTCACCGTAACCAGCTATTGCCCTCTGCGACAGCTATTAGCGACATTGCTAGTCACGCTAATCAAAACCAACTGGCGAAACGTACACGCATCAACAAAAATTTAAGTAGCCAACATAGTACACGGAAATCTTCAAGGCGTCATCCACCTGCAACTACCGTAACTGCAACAACTCAGCATATTAAATCTTGTTCTCAGCCTGCCCCGCAAGCGTACATAAACCAGACTCCAGCAAATCTGGCATCGAGTAGCCGCTCAACGATGATAAGCAGTGAACTCGCAGTCTCTACCAACACGGGTGGTGCAAGTAATAATGAGGGCAGCAGTAGTCGAACACCTTTCGACTTGGCCACGGAAGCGCTAAGAGGTTCACGATCCATAGATCGCGAAAGGTTGCTAAACTTGTTGCAAAGAATTGCAAATGAAAGTCAACAGTATCGAATGCAAAATCTACTACTCAAAGGGTTTCTCGACTTACGGAATGAACAGATTAGACAGCTTAGTCACAAGGTGCAAGTTCGATGACACCAGCTAGAAGACAGGGCGGAAGCTAGTAGTATAACAAACCAAAGATATTCTCTTCTCTAAAACCTCTTGAGTATACACCGAAGTTGCCCGGCTAGCTCAGTCAGATAGAGCAGGGGACTCTTAAACTCAGGGCGTGGGTCGAAGCCACACGTTGGTCCGTAG
>NW_024000524.1:0-1274 GCF_014805625.2 Glossina fuscipes
TATACCCTACACCATTTGTGGTGTAGGAATATATTAAGTTTGTGCGTCGTTGATGCAGCACTTCAAATAGATCCACTTTTTATTATTATATCAATCAAGTCAAGTAAAATAAATAAATAAATAAATAAATAAAAAAATTATTTGTGTTGAACTTCCATGTCGCAATATTCGGGATATGTGAATGAAATTTAGTAGGTCAACGTATTTTGGCCTAAACACGAACGCTATCGAAAATGGCTCGATTCGGACCACTTTTTAAACCCTTCCCATGTAACAACTTTTTAAAATACAACAGTATAGCTGCATAACTGTAGGGTGGTGTTAGGTATTTATTGGTGGGCGTGCCGCATCATAGTTTTTTTCACTGGTTCCTCAGTTTAATCCTGTTAAAGACAGAAATGAGAGCAGTCCGGTAACTGATATCCATTTCTGTTCATTTGGATGTATACTGAAAGCCAGGTTGCAAACAGAAACGCACAGTGTATGAACGTACAATGCCTAAGCTACCTATATCTAAGATTTCGGGGAAAATGAACGAATTTTATGAAGCCATAGAGAGAACTGGTTAGTACATCTATTAAAATTTAATCTTCTGCCTAACAATTTGCTTTAGATTTCTAAAAAGTAGCTAACATGTACATTTTCCACTAGATTTGAGTGTAATGTGAACCGCTACGTAAATAGCGAGCAGCATCTACCACAACGTCGTGGGAAAAATAGGCCGTGCAGAGCTCGTCTAAATTTATTACGATAAGCTTGTATATCGCACCTTGTCAAGGTTTATACTATATTCACGATCGAAGAACAGAATTTACGTGCAGGACCTATACCTATATCAGAACAGAAGTATTAGCAAAAAAAAATTCGTTTATTTAAAAAAACACTTGTTTGGGAAAGCGTTTTTCTGAATTGTGGCAAAAAACTAAGTTTCCTTTGACTTTTTTTTTTATTTTGATTCTATAATTTTTCTTTTTTTCAAAATTTTATTTAAGTTATTGATTGAAATTTATTTTTTTTTTTTTTAAATTTGTGTGTGAAAACGGAGGGGGTCTAATTTAAATTTTAAGATTTACAAAGCTCTCGCCAATTCAGGTAATGGAAATGAAAAAAGCAATTAATTTATACAGCCAATCGTCGGGTAGACTGTAAAATATTTATAACAAATAAGATAATCATTTTCGTGTCATTTTATTGTTATATGTTATTATTGACTTTAATCGCGCCATCGTCGTATCTTGGCAGCAATTTCGGCTTTGGCATAAGATGCATTATTC
>NW_024000525.1:0-3308 GCF_014805625.2 Glossina fuscipes
AAATCATTCATGTCACATCGGCGATTTAAAGTTAGAATCAACAATAATCTCTTTGATTCCTTTCCGCTAATGAATAGTATTCCGCAAGGGTTTCCTCTTTCCGTCACGCTTTTCCAAATCGCCTTCAAAGAAATTAGCAAAATTCTTTGCTGTGTACCGAGAATCGAACATTGTCTCATTTCTACAAAAGAAAAAAATAACACGAAGGCAATCAATATCCTCGAATCTATTGCACTAGAGATCTCCGCATGGACAAACTCGTCAGGGGCTAAAATTTTCATACAAAAATTTAAAAAAATGCGCTTTTGTCGAAAGCAGATATGAGATGCAGGAAATCTACTGATGCATATTAATGACTTACCAGTACTAAACATGCCGACGCTCCATACTCTCACGTTTTCCAAGAAATACCGTTGGAACATACATTGCCTTCGGTTAAAAAATTCTATTTTAACAAGGGCGAATTTCATACAGTACGTTGCTCAGCAAAACCACGCGCACATTAACACTATTGCTTATCTCACCAAAATGCTTGTTTTAAGCAAGGTTGACTGTGCTTTGATAATTTATGGCAATAGCTGCAAATCTAATGTCAACATTCTTAAACCCGTCTATCACCAAGCCGTCAGAGCAAGTTGTTATGCTTTTCGGACGACGCCCATAAATAATCTTATAATTGAAACTGGTCTCCCAGCTTTGGAAAATAGGCTTTATGAGTTAAAAGCTACAATAGTGCCCACGCTTCTTAATTCAAGCAAATCTATTCTCGGTGAAGACGTGCGAAAGATTGTTATTGTCAAGAAAATTCGAATGTCATCATCTACAATTGACTATTCTTTGTACGTCGCAAAGGTATTGAACATTCCCTGGAGATGTTAAACCTCGATGGATTTTGAAAGACTGCTCTTTAGACATTTCGCTGTCTATGCACAAAAAAGAAGACACTTCGTCTTCAGGGATATGATAGCTGAAAAAACCCAAGTACTGGTGAGTAACGGTTGGAACCTTTTATACACCGACGACTCAAAATCTTCTGGTGTGCCTCCTGCTTGTGCCGTGGTAGATGCTAAAGGACGTCTTTTTCTCAACCACATATTTCACGAAAGTACTTCAACTTTCACAACGGAATCCAGAGCTATCCTTCACGACGTAAAAATTGAAATGTTATGGGTACCAAGTCACATCGGTTTATTGGGAAATGAGCAGGCTGATGGGGCGGCAAAGTACGCTGCTTCTGCTCCTCTAATTATGGATGATGTCAAGGAAAAGTTAGATCTTCGAAGATACATTGGCAGAAAAGTTAAAGAGAAAATTACAGAAGGAAATCTTCAATACCATCATCAGCGCTACACTTTTATTAACTCCCAATTAACTCCACCTTTATATCCAACAAATGTTGAGAAAACCAAGATCCAAACATTTTCGAGAATTCGCCTTGGTCATACAGTTGCAACTCACCAATGGATCTTGAAAAAGTCTTCCTCCCCAATCTGCAGTTGTGGACAAACTCTTACTATAAAGCATATTCTCTGCGACTGCCTTAACTTTTCCATGGCTAGAAGTATTGCATTTGGAACGATTAACCTTTTGGACATTCTAAAACCAGCTTCAGAACAGAATATCGATTCAATATATTACTTTATTAATACTACTAACCTCAATATCTAATGTACATTTATATAAATTAGAGCCGATAACCTGTCTTTTTTTTAGTCTAAGAATTTATTTCATTAGTCTAAAATTATAATAATACAAATAATGTTTAAATCAATATATATTTTCAACCAATCCGATTAATTAAATTTCCGCCTGAGTAGCCGAAGGGGAGGAATCTCGACTAGCAAGTCAATGGTCGTGGGTTCGAACCTCAAGTGCGGTAGAGTTTTTAATAAAAAGCCGATAGCCTTAGATGCTAGTGCTTTTAAGAGTTTAGTCTTAGAATTTATTTCTCTGGCGAAATTAATAATAATAATAAATTTCCTCTAAAACAAGCCAGTGTTGAATGCATTGTTGAGGATTGCTATATCGTATTACGTAATTTGTTTTATCATTTAAATAAGTTATTAATTTAACCCCTTTCATGCTACCATTTCTTTTATTATCTGAAAAAAGCGGTAGGCCGTAGCAATAGTCGTGTAACGATGATGGATATTCTAAATGTACTTCCATATCTGGATCATCTTTCACATGATGTGAATTAAAAGTTTCCAAGTCTTCGACGCATCTAAAATTTTTATAGGGAAGGCGCTGGTATAACCATGTAAATAATATACATCTAAATTAGATCAGGTGATTTTTTACTAGTCATTTACGCTATTGAAAAGTTTTTACAACATTGAACAATGCCTCTCCTTATACCTCCTACAACGAAATTGTATATAACAAGACCACGCAATAATTTTAAATGTATTTCTGTTGTTCTCAATACTGCATCCCAAAACATACCTGGTATATTTTAATGTAGACAAGGATCTGTATTTTGAATATTTTTACATGCTTTCGTAAGATACAGTCCGTATCACTGGATCGTGGATATTTTTTTATTCAAGAAAAATACACTTCGAAGTTCTTTTATTTACAATTATATTTCTTTAAAAGTAAGATTATTCACAATTTATTTTTGGCAATTATTTCGACTGCTTACCTCAAATATTCTTTTTCCACTACCTCCGCTTTCACAAATATTCTATTTATGCACATTTTTACCATCATATTACTAGTATATAATTTATAGTTTTATTTTTAATTCGTTAACCTGCTTTTTCGTCGCCGGTAGCTGCATGCTGCGAATGTGCATTTAGTTTTTCCCTCTTTAGGAATTTTATTACTTAGCTGGAATGAACAGGATTTGGGATTTCCGTAACAATACTTTTCGAAAATTTTCGTAAACATCACATAGTAACAAAGCATCCACTTTCAGATATAACAGCAAATAGTCTCCGAGGGTCTATATTTATATGTGTTCACCACTTCCTTAGCATATTTATTATGACTTACGCAACAGGATTCATTCACCATTTGATTGAGTGAACGAGATGATAATTGTGTTTTTTTAATTCGGTTAATAGAGTATAAATAATCATAAGGGTGGACGTCCTTACGTTTCATCAAATTGAATTCGTCGTCGTTTTGATGGTCTCATTTAGTAATGATAAAATCTGTATCGGACAAGTGTTCAGTTAGTTTTTGTAATGTTGATCTTAATCTTTAAGCGAATCTCAAAAACTAGAACCATGAACTCTTTTTCGCCTAAAGCGATTCTCTTAGATTCCTTTTTTTGTTGAATAATATTTATGCTGTCCTTAACA
>NW_024000526.1:0-3617 GCF_014805625.2 Glossina fuscipes
GTGTGCACCACAGCCGCTAGATGTAGCGCTGAATGTAGGATGCAGCATACTCCCTAAATTCAGCGCTGCATTTAGCTAAGTGCAGCGCAATCGCTAAGTGCAGAGCAATTGCTAGGTGCAGCGCTGCATTCAGCTAATTGCAGCATAGTAGCTAAGTGCAGCGCTGCAGATAGAGTGCAGCACAACTCCAAAGTGCAGGATGCAGCACGGCCGCTAACTGCAGCGCTGCAGCTAGTGTGCACCACAGCCGCTAGATGTAGCGCTGAATGTAGGATGCAGCACAGTCACGAAGTGCAGCGCTGCAGCTAGGATGCAATACAGTCGCTAAGTGCAGCGCTGCAGGTAGGGTGGAGCACATTTGCTAGGTGAAGCGCAGCATGTAGCATGCAGTATAGTCGCAAAGTGCAGCGCTGCATTCAGCTAAGTGCAGCATAGTCGCTAAGTGCAGCGCTGCAGCTAGGGTGCAGCACACTCGCTAAGCTAAATGCAGCATAGTCCCTAAGTGCAGCGCTGCATTCAGCTAAGTGCAGCACAGTCGCTAGGTGCAGAGCAATCACTAGGTGCAGCGCTGCATTCAGTTAAGTGCAGCATAGTCGCTATTTGCAGCATGGTCGCTAAATGCAGTATTGTCGCTAGGTGCAGCGCTGCATTCAGCTAAGTGCAGCATAGTCGCTAATTGCAGCATCGTCGCTAAATGCAGTATTGTCGCTAGGTGCAGCGCTGCATTCAGCTAAGTGCAGCGCTGCAGCTTGGGTGCAGCATAGTCGCTAAATGCAGCGCTGCAGCGAGGGTGCAGCACAGTCGCTAAATGCAGCGCTGCAGCGAAGGTGCAGCACAGTCGCTAAATGCAGCGCTTCATTTTTCTAATTGTGTAGAGTGTTTTATGGGGTACTTCGAACGGTTTTTTTTCTGTTTTATTAAGAAAAAGCTTTTCGTAGCCCTAACAAATATTTCAACGTATCGTTATTATATATTATAGTTGAATTATGAATATCCGCCTTATTCTGAGCAGCTTTCTATTTGCTTCTTTTTTTTTCAACACCATTTATGATTTTCATAATCTAAGAGGCTTGTGTTAGTGCAACATTGATATTGAAGGATTTTATTATTACAACTTCTGTTTCGGAACACGTCATTTGATAACAACAAGTGACTCAAACCTAGACAAGCACAACACAAGCACTAATTTAACGACCGCTGATCAATAAAAATGTCAAAATTGTTTACTTATAATTTCTTTTAACAACTTTTTTAGTTACTCTACTTCTTACGAAAGAATACTCTCAGAATAATGAAAAACGGGATAAAATTGTTTTTGATTTAAAATTTTACTACATTTTCCGCGCGCATATTTGTAAAGAAGGAAATGTAAGAAAAATATGGATTCTTTTGTAAGGAAAATCTTGTACAATTTTTGGTAGTTGTTATCTACACGTATAGCTTGGCATAAATTTTAAATTAAACGAAAAATAAGTAAAAACACCACCATTAAGTGCACCTACAGCATCCTACGGATATTCATCTTCGTCTTTTTGAAATTAGTCATATTGGCGGACCAAACCACTAGATAAGCTTAAAACGATAAAATGAAATATGCTTCTATATCATAGACTTCTTCAGGTTGCTGCTTACCTCTGGCTAAGCTTAATGCACTCTTATACCACAAGTGATGTAGGATGTATACATTAATTACATATATATATTTCTAAAATCAATCTGGTTTCTGACAGAAAAGAATAACAAAGCTACATGAGATTCATATAAGTGTTTTGGGTAGAAATTTTGTAATAAATTCTCTTTCTCAGTTTTGTATACTAACTTGCTGGCATTTGCCGTCTGTCAACAATGCGGTGCATATGTCAGGGTAAGTAACGTTGTTTGATTTTTTTTCAGAGTTAGTTAAATTTAGATGACATTCTAAAATTTTATTAGGTATTCAGAAATTTTGAGAGACTGTTTAGAAAAACATAAAGAGAATATCTGTGTTACTACTTTATTAACTGAAGCGCCAATAAAGTTCACTCACAATTGAACACCTTATCTTTAGCAAAAGATATTTCAGATCGAAAATCTCAAAGAAATTATTTTTTTCAAATTTTTTTTGATCACTAGTTTTCAGCGCAGAATGTGTTCATACTAATTAATAAAGCTATTAAGATTATCGGACAGTAGCCTTATAACGGAGATCGCATAAGTAACATTGGGAGTATATTTAGATATATCTGGTATAATTTCATTTTAAAATATCTCACAATTCAATTAAAGTATCGTACGTTTCCATGTATGGATGAAATTTCATCATTGCTCAAGGTTAATTAACTAATGTATCTACATTTGATATATGCAACATTTAAAAGCGAAATTCTAGATGCGTAGGTGTGTGCTGTCGCAATAAAATTTCCAAGGTTTCCATTGTACATAAAAAATGTTTACTGACTTTGTTATTTTCGCTCAAATCTCATCAGTTATGAGCTATACTGCAAAAAGTTTTATTGGTGAAAAATTTTTATATTTATAAAAATAAAATTTTTGAAAATTTTTTGTCAAACATATTCATTCCATCTTTACTAATCGAAATAAATATATTGTTACGAAAATCCCAAATTCAGTTAAATGTCAGCTAAGTAATTTTCGTAAGAATAAATTCCCTAAAGAAGGGAAAACCAAATGAGCGTTCGCAGGCGCCTCATGCAGCTGCAGGCCAATGAAAACGATTAGTGGAAAAGCAAACAGGTAAAAGCTAAGTGCATATTCGCAGGCTCGTCATGCAGGTGCAGGCCGATGGAAACGTTTAGAGGAAAAACCAGGCTGGGATTAGATCATAACCATAAATTTAGGTATAGTAACATTCTTGTAAAATTGTATATAAATCGAATGTATCTGTGAAAAGTAGAGTTAGTCTGGCAAGAACGTAGAAGTTGAGAGTATGGCCAAAATATATTGTAAATAAATATTCCTACTGTTGTGAAAGACAAAGTAGTAAAATAAAAGAACTTTGAAATGCATTTCTCTTGATCAATATATCCACGATCTAGTGATACGGACTGTATCTTGTAAAAAGCGAATTTCATAACAATATTATAGTTTTAATAAGAATAAAGTTTGCTAGATTCCTTTCTAGAACTTAGTTCGATTGTATAAAAGCTTCTAGATGACAAGCTTCGGATTCGCAATTGAAATTTTTTCTGAGAAGAGCGCTTCACTCACAGTTTCACTTTTCTCAGTTTTAACAAGTCGATCTTATCGATTTTTATTGGACTGAGTAAAAATTTGACATTATATAAACTGTGTTGTGTATCGGTAAGATTAATCTCCTTGGTGGCCATATGCGCAGAATATTTTGGATTTTCAGTTTCTTTATTTCGCTATCCTTGCTTATAATTTCTGTATTCCTTAAAAACGTCTCCAAAAGGAATCCTTTACTTAAAAATGTCGCGGATATAACATTTCGTTCTAATAATTTTTGCTTTACTGCTTTCTGGTTCGCCATATGAAACATCGGAACTTGTTACTTGCTCTTAATACTTTTCCAATATTTTGGCCAATTACATTTTTAACACTATTACGTCAGTTTCGTGTAGACTTATTCTATCAGATATATTATATTTGCATCAATA
>NW_024000527.1:0-2549 GCF_014805625.2 Glossina fuscipes
AAAACGCGATAGATTTCAGAAAACATATGTTTCAATGAAGTAAGACATAATGCATAAATAATAATAAAAATAATGCATTAGTTTTCAGGATCTTAGTACGGGAAATTTCAGACCCTTAAAACAGCTACAAGTTTTGAAGAAAATTTTGTTGTCGAAAACTTGATAGATTTCAGAAAACATAAGTTTTAATGAAATAAGATATAATGCACAAATAATAATAAAAATAATTTCATAACTTTTCAAGTTTTTATTACGGGAAATTTCAGAATTTGAAAGCGTATACAAATTTTGAACAAAACTTTGTTATCAGAAACGCGGTAGAATTCAGAAAACATATGCGTCCATGAAATAAGACAAAATTCATAAATAATAATAAAAATTATTTCATAAGTTTTCAGGATCTTAGTACGCGAAATTTCAGATCCTTAAAGCCGCCACAAATTTTGAACAAAACGTTGTTGTCAAAAACGCGATAGATTTAGTTTCATTAGTTTCAAGGTTTTTATTACGGAAAATTTCACATACTAAAAGCCGCCACAAGTTTTGAAGAAAACTATGTTGTCAAAAACTGGATAGATTTCAGAAAACATATGTTTCAATGAAGTAAGACATATTCCAGAATTAATAATAAAAATAATGTCATAAGTTTCAAGGTTTTTATTACGGAAAATTTGACACACTAAAAGCCGCCACAAGTTTTAAAGAAAACTTTGTTGTGAAAAACTCGATAGATTTCAGAAAACATATGTTTCAATGAAGTAAGACATAGTGCATAAATAACAATAAAAATAATGCATTAGTTTTCAGGATCTTAGTACGCGAAATTTCAGACCCTTAAAACAGCTACAAGTTTTGAAGAAAACTTTGTTGTCAAAGACGCGATAGATTTCAGAAAACATAAGTTTTAATGAAATAAGATATAGTGCACAAATAATAATAAAAGTAATGCATTAGTTTTCAGGATCTTAGTACGCGAAATTTCACACCCTTAAACCAGCTACAAGTTTTGAAGAAAACTTTGTTGTCAAAAAGGGGATAGATTTCAGAAAACATATGTTTCAATGAAGTAAGACATATTGCAGAAATAATAATAAAAATAATGTCATTAGTTTCAAGGTTTTTATTACAGAAAATTTCACACACTAAAAGCCGCCACAAGTTTTAAAGAAAACTTTGTTGTGAAAAACGCGATAGATTTCAGAAAACACATTTGAATGAAGTAACACATGGTGCAGAAATAATAAAAAAAATAATTTCATAAGATTTATGGTTTTTATTACGGGAAATTTCAGACCTTTAAATCGGCTACGAATGACTAAGAAAACTTTGGTGTGAAAAACGCGATAGATTTCAGAAAACATATGTTTCAATGAAGTAAGACATAATGCATAAATAATAATAAAAATAATGCATTAGTTTCAAGGTTTTTTTTACGAAAAATTTCACACATTTAAAGCCGCCACAAGTTTTCAAGAAAACTTTGTTGTGAAAAACGCGATAGATTTCAGAAAACACATTTGAATGAAGTAACACATGGTGCAGAAATAATAAAAAAAATAATTTCATAAGATCTATGGTTTTTATTACGGGAAATTTCTGACCTTTAAATCGGCTACGAATGACTAAGAAAACTTTGGTGTGAAAAACGCGATAGATTTCAAAATACATATGTTTTAATAAAAGAATATATAATGCATATATAATAATAAAAGTAATGCATTAGTTTTCAGGATTTTAGTACGGGAAATTTCAGACCCTTAAAACAGCTACAAGTTTTGAAGAAAACTTTGTTGTCAAAAACTTGATAGATTTCAGAAAACATAAGTTTTAATGAAATAAGATATAGTTCACAAATAATAATAAAAATAATTTCATAACTTTTCAAGTTTTTATTACGGGAAATTTCACACACTAAAAGCCGCCACAAGTTTTGAAGAAAACTATGTTGTCAAAAACTGGATAGATTTCAGAAAACACATTTCAATGAAGTAACACATAGTAGAGAAATAATAATAAAAATAATTTCTTAAGTTTCAGGTTTTTATTACGGAAAATTTCACACACTAAAAGCCGCCACAAGTTTTAAAGAAAACTTTGGTGTGAAAAACGCGATAGATTTCAGAAAACATATGTTTCAATGAAATAAGATATAGTGCGCAAATAATAATAAAAATAATTTCGTAAGTTTCAAGGTTTTTATTACGGAAAATTTGACACACTAAAAGCCGCCACAAGTTTTAAAGAAAACTTTGTTGTCAAAAACGCGATAGATTTCAGAAAACATATGTTTCAATGAAGTAAGACATAGTGCAGAAATATTAATAAAAATAATGTCATTAGTTTCAAGGTTTTTATTACACAAAATTTCACACACTAAAAGCCGCCACAAGTTTTGAAGAAAACTATGTTGTCAAAAACTGGATAGATTTCAGAAAACATAACTTTTAATGAAATAAGATATAGGTCACAAATAATAATAAAAATTATTTCATAACTTTTCAAGTTTTTATTACGGGAAATTTCAGAATCTGGAAGCGTACACAAATTTT
>NW_024000528.1:0-7787 GCF_014805625.2 Glossina fuscipes
TTTCTACATACTTTTAATAACGCCTGGAAAAGATTAATGAATTGTCAAAACAACACATTTTGGAGGGAAAATTGCCCTTTATTATATTGATTGTAATCGCGTTTGTTATTATAAGAGCAGGTTTAGAGCTCACTTTCAGAAGTAAATTGTTAACTGGGAAAACACCTTAGAAGTGCATATTTATATAGAGACTCTATTTGCATTGTATTCATCTCAAAGCTCAATTTGCACGTTTGCGTTTTTTCCTATCTCCAATATTGGATCGTACACGCAGTAAACTGCACAAGTTACGGCTGATGACAGAGCACGAGCAAATTTCTTTTCAATGCGTAAGTGCCGTTGTCTTAAAATGTTAGCACGCATATCGTTATTATACTGACCAGCGGATACAAAGCAGCTATTTTCAAAAAGTTTCCTATTTATGTGGGCACCACAATCTGAGTCTTGAATAGAATGCTCTGGTTGATCTTAACTTTGCTGCAGAATAATCAAATATGAGTGGTTTGCTGCGCATTTGAACACCGTTGACTGACAATTTGCAAACAAAAATGCTTGGACATAACATGGGCCACTACTCGATCGTCTGAATTAATCGGTATTGTAAACGATACATAAGGCTAAAAATGTTGGAACTTGTCCTATGACGATATTATCTAATGACACAGTACGGCTTCCGGCATACAAAGTGAATGTCTTGACTTCTACTTTGTTAAATGAATAAAATAATCCTTAAATGAATATAAAAACACGAAGAATGAACTAACATCGCGTCGATGTTGTATCACTCTAATTGAAACATAACGATTCAATGTGACTTACCCCACCTCCAATTTGATTAGACTAATATGAAGTATACACTTGTCCTACGTCAGTCTGTTACATTTCTGAATGAAATGTTGAATGTCCTCTCATTTATATCGGCTTTATTTTAAATTAATTTCTAAACTAAAAGGTGGGCAACGATTTACAGCTACCTCCGAAAAATTGGCAAACAAAAGATCAGAAGTCTGCCATTACCGTTTCGACTACGATTGTGTTGATGTAAATTACAATTAAATAATTGATTGAAAAACACAATCAGATGTTGATTTCACTTATGTTGTAATTTGTTTTTACGCATGCAATATATCTATATAAACAACTAAAAAAACTCGATTACCGTGATAGAAAATTTATAACATAAGATGAAAGCGTTTGCTATTATTATTGTTATTATAAATATTATTATTATTAAAATCTGAATAAATAGAAACACGAAAGTTTGCATTGCGTGTTTATTTATTTATTTTTTAGACTTATTAATATATTATTTACATAATTTGATTACTTATTTTATAATTTTCCCATGCTAGTGTGAAATCGTATTATCCACAATATGTCGCTTATCATCTGAATAATTTAAACCTATATTTTGCAAATCCCTGTGCAAATATTTAGTATGTGATATCTGTTTCTTATGACTCTCTGCTCATAATAAAATGATTTTCTATGTGAAATGCAGTGTTTATAATCACTGTATTTTAATTTGCCAGTTATACACGTCTTCACTATTTTCAATTTTTATAACCATCATCGAAGGATGAGGCATATATTCATTTTGTCAAAAGGCTTGCAATGCCCAAAGGAAAGCATCAGAGACTTCACAAATTATATATATTCTTGATCAGCATCAAATTCTAAATCGATTTAAGCATGTCCGTCTGTAATGTCTGTTGTAAACATTTGCCTGGCCCTAAAAATTAAGCTATCGACTGCAAATTTGGCAAAAACATAGGAAGTTCTTGCAAGCAGGTTTAGCATCAAAAATGCGCCAAATCGGTCGAAGGACATACCCGGAGCACCACGTAAACTGAGAACACCTCTGTTTCAAAAAGAATGAAAAATTGGTTTTTTGTTCATTACTGATAAACTAATCTAAGCACAAAAATAGAAAAAACCACGCCTACCCAATATTGTAATGTATTAAAATTTAATTATTTTTTCAATGTCTTTATAACACGTAGAAAAAAGCTTCAAAAACCCGATAAGATACACAAGTTCATCGCCATTTACAACCCTTGAATGCACTTTAACACGTCCGCATGTTCGTCCATCCATCTGTCTGTTTGCCTAACTTTGTAGTAATTGTGACATTCTCCCGTTAACGAAAACAAAGATAACGCTTAAAAATTTGCAAAAAAAATTGGAATTAACCTAAACTTTTGAAAGGACACGTCTACAAAGCCCACATGCCTGTACAATAAAAAATTTTATTTTAATACTAGAAGAAATCAACTGCGTCCGCTCCATATTATAGAGCATGAAAATTTTGTTCTTTTACTTATTTTGTTTTTCTTTGGGGTAAACAGTGATGGGTATAAAAGATTCAGTCCCAGGCGAATTTAATTTTCTTACTTGTTTTACTTCTTTTCCTACATTATTGTCATCATTAATAACGTACGTATATGCTTTGGCTTTTTTGAACCCGCAAATTTTGTTATGATTCTACCAGCATTCTCATCTTTCATCAAACCGAATACTTTATCGTTATTAGGGGTGATATTGTGGACATTTTCGAGAAGATAATCTGATGTATCAAACTAATGGGGACTATTTTGAATGATGTCATAAATATTACCATTACATTTTATTATGAGTTGATCTGTATGCATGTATGTTATTTTAATCGTTTGCCTCTGATTACAATTTGGAAAGTTACAGCTCAGTTACTCCCACATATATTGGTTTATCATATACTATTTCTATAATATTTCAATACCTTCAAAGTTGGGTTTCGCTATGAGACCTCTATAGGCTTCAAAAGTTCTTCTGTCAGTCTCACTACCTTCGCGGTCGGACAAAGAATTATAAAAGCGCCCTCGTTTAGGCGAAATTGTGTCATCAAGCTTCTTCAAGTCGCTTGTACGATCGCAAGGAAATCCTCCTTACGATTTATTAACTCATATGTCTCTGGATTCGGAAATGTTTTTCCTAAAACTTAAAACTGACTGGGCTCCAAATACTTTTTACATTAAATATTTTACTCTGTTCTCCTTCATTACTCTCTTAGCGATTGATATATGCAATTCTTTATTGCACGATATAACAAACTTATTTAGTTCTATTTGTGTACATCATTCCTACTTAAATAGGAAATAATTGGAAAGTAGGGTAGATTAAATCGAAAATCTCTCCAACATTCTCTCTGGATGAATCCCATAAACTTCCCCGTCAAGTAATTGAAGTATTTATCTTGATTTCTTGAAAAATCTTCTTTGCTGACGTAATATTTAATATTTTGCTTCTGTAGTGGTTGTTGATGTGTTTGAGGGCTTACTGAATTTTCCAGGTATGGCTGACACAGCTCATCCATATGAGCAAGAAAATCAACTATACAGGTTTCTCATAATAACAAAAACGAATTCATTCATTTAAACACATTATAGTATACTTACCAAGAGAAGTATGCTGTTCATCCCGCTCTTCATTATATATAGGTTTTATATAACAGGAGACCGACGGTGCTTGATGCTGTTGGCTCGTCCTCGGTACCTCGCTCCTATTAGAGTGGGCGATGTGCTTAAGGATAGCCTCTGTATCAGCATACATGATAATTGGTGGTGATAATTTTTTTTCCATATTTTTAAATTTCTTTTTGGTTGGTGGAAATGCGCCTTTGACCTTGGTGCATTCGTCTCTATGGTACGTTCCAGACGTGATATAAAAAGTTTGGCATAAATCACAAAACTGCTCCGAGGTATGGCTTCGCGTATGTTGTGTTTTTACCAACATTAATGATAATGGTTTACCTTTTCGTTAAATATCAAGCAAGTTGATATGCAAACCCATTGGCGCTTTTGTAACTTATAAGCGATAGCCGCTAAGGTACACCATTTAAAAAACAGACGTCATTATTATTAACATTAGTGGTAGCTTTTTCAGGGTACATACTAATTGGCAAACATACATATGAACTTAAAAAAATTGGAGTCCAACTTGCACAAAATTTAAATGCTGTTATCGCCCAATCATTATCTCGTTGCTAGTATTCTTCAACAGCTCGACAAAATTTTCGTCAATTTTTTCTCTGACTTCACGGATGCTGTTGTGGCAGCGAGCTTTGTTGAAGAGTGCTTCATTGTTAGCACCATTTCTGACTGCATGAGCTTCACAAACTCACCATAAGGCCTCAAATTAATACATTGGGACGTCATTTCCCACTTGATATCTCATCGTTCAAGTTTCTCACGGATTACATTTTTTGCTGTCATTGCAGATGTGATCAATACATTTTCTTTTAAAAGCGCTTGTGCTTATTGGTCCTTAAGTGTGTTTTGTTCATTATTTCCGGCATATAATCTTGGCATGGGGCGCAATGTGCCTTAGTTACAAGAGCTCTCGCCTTGGTAATGCTTTTAAAAAATCCTTTGCGTTTAGCGGCGTTCTTTGTAGATGGTCCGCCGTTCCTCAACTTCTCGCACTGATGAGGATTGAATAATTCGTGTTCAGTCACAATACCGCCAAAAATTACACCTTGTACGTCAGACATCGCTTGTTTCTTGATTTGAGAAAGCCAACTGACAGGCTCTGGATAACTTCGGGCAGAAGTGATTTACTGATATTGATATTACGTATTCTCAACTCCAGTAGTGCATAATAAACACTTGACTGATTCCATTTTCTAACCTTTTTAACACTTTTCTTAATACGAACTTTTTACATTTTATATTTATAAAATGACATCAATATTACATTTTGACCATTGTTTGTGCATCGCAAAGGAATTGAACATTCCATTAAAAATTTCCCGCCCTTTTGGTGTTAAACCTCCCTGGATTTTGAAAGACTGCTCTTTTGACATCTCACTGTCTATGCACAAGAAAGAAGATACTCCAAATTACGTCTTCAGGAATCTAATAGCTGAGAAAACCCAAGTATTGGACAATACTGGTTGGAATCTTTTGTACACAGACGGCTCAAAATCCCCTGGTCTGCCTCCTGCTTGTGCGGTGGTAGATGCTACAGGACGGGCTCTTCTCAGCCACATATTTCACGAAAGCACTTCAACTTTCATAACCGAAGCCAGAGCTATCCTTCACGCTGCCAATATTGCCCATAAAAACAAACTCAAAACCGTCATTGTTACTGACAGTTTGTCTGTATTACAAGCTACCCGGAACCCTTCGACTTCGAGATGGAGCACCATCAACAAATATAATTATATAATATAATTACTATATAATTACTACACCCGACGGAAAAATTAAAATGTTATGGATACCAAGTCACATCGGTTTACTGGGAAATGAGCAGGCTGATCGAGCGGCAAAGTATACTGCTTCTGCTCCTCTAATTATGGATGATGTCATGGAAAAGTTGGATCTTCAAAGATACATTGGAAGAAAACTTAAAGAGAAAATTGCAGAACGAAATTTACAATACCATCATCAACACTACTCTTGCATTAACCCTCAATTAACTCCACCTCTATATCCAACAAATGTTGAGAAAACCAAGATCCAAACATTTTCCAGAATTCGCCTTGGTCATACAATTGCAACTCACCAATGGATCCAGAAGAAGTCTTCTCCCCCAATCTGCTGTTGTGGACAAACTCTTACTATAAAGCACATTCTCTGCGACTGCCTCAACTTTTCCTTGGCTAGAAGTATTGCATTTGGAACGATTAACCCTTTGAACATCCCACAATCAGCTTCAGAACAGAATATCAATTCAATATTTTACTTTATTAATACTACTAAGCTTATTATCTAATATCCTTTTATTTAAATTAGAGCCGATAGCCTGTGTTGCTAGTGCTCAATGTCTTTTTTTTAGTCTAAGAATTCAATTCATTAGTCTAAAATTAAAATAATAATAATAATAATAATAATAATAATAATAATACATTTTACTTATACATCTTAAAATTGTAATTCTTATTTTACTGATCTGAAATATTTCCGAACTGGAGATTTAAACCCTTTAGAAATGTTCTTTCAAATTTTCTAATGCTAACATAATCCACAACTTTAAACTTTAGTTTTGGAAATGTTTTACGAAAATTATATACAATTTCTCATATTTGTTCATATCGTTACGTTTGATGACTTGATTTGGTCTCATTTTCATTATTCTGAGATACGTATCACAGCGATCGTGATCGTACTTGGTTATTAAGGTTTGAATTACGTTTATCCATTTGTACTCACCGTCACAATAAACACTTTTCCAATAGAGGAACTTTCATATGAGTGTATGTGATAAATTGATAATCTTCCATCAAATCTTCAAAACCCTTATTAATAAGTGCCTTTCCCTGGTCAGTCTGAATATTCTTTGAAGAGATATTTCTTCTTTTCAATACCTGTCTCATGGCCTTAACAACCTTAGATTAACATTTAAGTTTTCATGGTTGTGGGAATGCATGTTTAGAAAATAGGTCAATTTTAACCAAAAGATATTTTTAGTCTTTGTTTTGTTTTTGAAATGGAATTAACTCAACTAAGTCTATGCACCATGTGTCATTAAATGCTTTTTTAAATGAATCGCCTTCGGACAAAACTGTTTCTGACCGGTTTCCGAATTTCATTAACTACTTGAGTTTTTATTTTTTCACTTTTCCTCATTTACTAAGTAACTATTAAGCCGAAGGCCTATCAATAAATTTTATAGATATATTGCATGTGTAAAAACAAATTACAACATAAGTGAAATCAACATCTGATTGTGTTTTTCAATCAATTATTTAATTGTAATTTACATCAACACAATCGTAGTCGAAACGGTAATGGCAGACTTCTGATCTTTTGTTTGCCAATTTTTCGGAGGTAGCTGTAAATCGTTGCCCACCTTTTAGTTTAGAAATTAATTTAAAATAAAGCCGATATAAATGAGAGGACATTCAACATTTCATTCAGAAATGTAACAGACTGACGTAGGACAAGTGTATACTTCATATTAGTCTAATCAAATTGGAGGTGGGGTAAGTCACATTGAATCGTTATGTTTCAATTAGAGTGATACAACATCGACGCGATGTTAGTTCATTCTTCGTGTTTTTATATTCATTTAACCAAGGATTATTTTATTCATTTAACAAAGTAGAAGTCAAGACATTCACTTTGTATGCCGGAAGCCGTACTGTGTCATTAGATAATATCGTCATAGGACAAGTTCCAACATTTTTAGCCTTATGTATCGTTTACAATACCGATTAATTCAGACGAACGAGTAGTGGCCCATGTTATGTCCAAGCATTTTTGTTTGCAAATTGTCAGTCAACGGTGTTCAAATGCGCAGCAAACCACTCATATTTGATTATTCTGCAGCAAAGTTAAGATCAACCAGAGCATTCTATTCAAGACTCAGATTGTGGTGCCCACATAAATAGGAAACTTTTTGAAAATAGCTGCTTTGTATCCGCTGGTCAGTATAATAACGATATGCGTGCTAACATTTTAAGACAACGGCACTTACGCATTGAAAAGAAATTTGCTCGTGCTCTGTCATCAGCCGTAACTTGTGCAGTTTACTGCGTGTACGATCCAATATTGGAGATAGGAAAAAACGCAAACGTGCAAATTGAGCTTTGAGATGAATACAATGCAAATAGAGTCTCTATATAAATATGCACTTCTAAGGTGTTTTCTCAGTTAACAATTTACTTCTGAAAGTGAGCTCTAAACCTGCTCTTATAATAACAAACGCGATTACAATCAATATAATAAAGGGCAATTTTCCCTCCAAAATGTGTTGTTCTGACAATTCATTAATCTTTTCCAGGCGTTATTAAAAGTATGTAGAAA